>NC_060037.1:14608493-14914207 GCF_905333055.1 Maniola jurtina | reverse complement strand
AGTGCTAAAGACAACTGTACAAAGTTTCAACTCAATTGGATGAACGGTGTGCGAATCTATAGGTATAACAGACTGGAATACGAACTTAAAGTTTTATAGTAGATATAAGACTAGGTTCTTAGCGACTTCTTTCGCTTAATTTACGACCTGAAATAGATCACTTGGTAATGTACCTAGGTATCAGATCATTAGTTTCGGAGATTACTGCTACATCTAAACTTACATCTCTTTATAATATTAGTGTAGATTTAAGGACCAATATCTTTCGATTAGCTGACCGGTCCTGGTTTCAGTCAAGTGGAAATTCTGTTTTTTTTTTCATAATTTATTTTTGGCGGGAAGACCCTTCTGTAACTTTATAATAATCTTAAGTTACTAATAGAGCTAGCAGTTCGAGCTGTTCGTACGTTGATTACGTCAGTCAGTCAGTTTCGCCTTTTATAAAATTAGATATGGGAACGTCGCGCACCTTAGAGGCCAAAAGGCACTGCCTACCTATAAACGTGGTTTCACAAGTATATGATATTAAGTTTACCTGCCTCCCCCTTCACACCTGAGCCTATTAGACACGATTATGCTAGGGCTGCGACAAAAATAAAGAAAAACAATAGAAAATGTTTGCGGCGGTCTGAAGTCCCTGACTCACGACACCTTACCCTCAAGGGTATGCACCCTTTACGTTATTATAATTCTAAGAGCCCTCGCACACTACCAACTTTTGATAGGTTAGTTGCTCCACGTCACCGTTGGTTCCTAATTCCTAAAAGCGCAGAGTAACTCAGCAAGCGATGGAGAGAGTTATATGTTTGGAGTTTATCTACGTGATCCAATTAGAAAGAAGGAGATCCGTAGTGTACGAGTAACCGACATAGCCCAACGGGTTAACGGGTTGAGAAGTTGAAATGGCAATGGCACAATATAGATCAAAAAACCGATATATCCAAGCAATTCCTCCCTCACCACCTGGGTGCCTGATGCACTTCGAGCGCACTTCTTTATTCACGCACATGCAAACTGTGGAATCAACTTCTTGAAAGGCTGGCAACGCATTGGCGGTTCCTCTGGCACTGCAAATGTTCATGTGCAGCGGTAATCACTTAACATCAGGTGACCCGCTAGGTCGTTTGCTCGCTATATTTATTTTAAAAATAAACCATAGAATGCTTGGAAAAGCGCAGCGTAGGAAGACACCCCACTACCAGGTTGACAGATGACATCAAACGAGTCACAGGGAGCCGCTGGATTCAGGCGGCCCAAGACCGTAGCATGTAATAGTCTCTTCAAGAGACATAATATTCTATATTAGTATATTATATTCATAATAGTCTATTTTATTAGTATATTGGTATTATACATATCACACTAATATTATAAAGGCGAAAGTTTATATGTGTGTGTGTGTGTGTTTGTTACTCCTTCACGCAAAAACTGCTGGACGGATTAGGCTGAAATTATGAATGGAGATAGATAATATCCTGGATTAGCACATAGGCTACTTTTTGTCCCGGAAAATCAAAGAGTTCCCACGGGATTTCGAAAAACCCAAATCCATGCGGGCGAAGTCGCGGGCATCGGCTAGTTATTTAATACATCTATTAGTGGTTTATGTATTAGTATGTATATTTGAATGTATGTTTATTAGTATATTACACACCACCTGCAGTCAAATTTTCCTTATAGGTACTTTTCAATCTTTAAGGTTGCCTGGTAGAGATCGCTAATTAGCGATAAGGCCGCCTTTTATATCTTCCCTCTGTCTGTGTTTTGTATTCTTTAATGTAATCCTTCTTGTGGTTGTGCAAATAAAGTGTATTTATTATTATAATATGTCCAGCTGTGGATACGGATGCGGTTGATAATGGTAATGCGGATAGTGATGACATCATACAGGTATGCGAATGCTACGGTGCGGTAGGCTAAACAGCGTCAGAGCCATCGTCGATCTGCAGGCGCCCTTAGCTGGTAGGGCAGGCACCCTTTCAGTTATTATAATTCTTATTTTGATACGCGGCTGCGAGAGGCAGGGTGAATACTTTAATATGCGGCTTAATATCATGAGCCGATCCGTCTTGGGAGATTTTTATACACCGATATTACTCGTATTTTGGTAAGCGAAGATTTTATTATTGCCTTGTGATTTTTCAAGAGGTTAAACTAAAGATCTTTTTTAGGGTTCCGTACTGTCACTCTGTTGTCAGTCCGTCCGTCTGTCTGTCCGTGTGTCACAGGTTTCTAACTCGTAGACTAAATGAGTTACTGTATATTGGTGTAATAGGTGTATTTGGGAAAGTCTGTCAATTTGCGCGAGCGATGATTCTCGGTGTTTTTCGAAAATCATCGAGAATCATCACTCCGCCTCGCCGAGATGTCTGAACAATCGAAACAATCGACTGAAACATCTCTTAGGGCATTACTAGTGGATTGGTAATGAGCGGCGAGGCAGCCTGCGGTGCGGCGCAGCGGGTGCAATTGATCGGCAACCCGAGCCGGGGGGCGCGACGTGTCTATCGCTTCACACCTCGCCACTGCCGCGTCCGCGTCGGGTTTCAACTATTACGTTCCTAACAAGGAACTTTTGATCCAGGCAAATTTGTCGCGTAGTCAGTCACTTACCTAAATGCGAAATTTCGATTTTCATGAAACGTAGCATAGTTTGCTAAAATAATGATTTTTCACATGCTATGTGTGAAATACCGTGACAGACTAGTGGTTAGGGTATTTGCCTCGTAATCGGAGATCGGAAGTTCGATCCCGAGCACGCACCTCTAACTTTTTATAGTTATGTGCCTTTTAAGTAATTAAATATCACTTGCTTTAACGGTGAAGGAAAACATCGTGACGAAACCTGCATGCCTGTGAATTCTCCATAATGTTCTCAAAGGTGTGTGAAGTCTGCCAATCTGCATTTGGCGAGCGTGGCAGACTACGGCTAAACCCGTTCTCACTCTGAGAGGAGACCCGTTCTCTGTAGTGAATCGATGATAGGTTATGATGATGATCTGTGAAATAGTCCACAGAGTTAGGATACTTAATTTGTTTAGATTGGTAGTTAGTGGAATAGAGTTTGGTGTGTCCGCGTCCCGAAGAAACCAAGTCTCCTGGTCACAGGAGTCAGGTAGCATTGATCGTGGCCGCTATCCGAGGGTCGGTAATTGCTTCACACCTCGCCTTGCTGCGGCGGATCCGATTTCTTCAGGGACTTCATGCAGTACCGAGGGCGTAGGGACAGGAACTTATTTGAGGTAATAATAATGTTGCCAGAAGTACCGCCCCGAGAGTAAACTTGGGGTTTACCGTTTAATAAACAGCGAGGTATATCGTTACCTGTTAATACAAGTGTAAATTAAAAATTTATAACACCCCCGACAAGTGAAGGTTACAGTAACTAGAAAAGAGCTGATAACTTTCAAACGGCTGAACCGATTTTCTTGAATTATAGCTAAGAACACTTTCGATCAAGCCACCTTTCAATCGAAAAAAACTAAATTAAAATCGGTTCATTAGTTTAGGAGCTACTATGCTAGGAGATACACAGATACACACGTCAAATTTATAACACTCCTCTTTTTGGGTCGGGGGTTAAAAATAACTAGTTAACCATACTGAAACTGGGCGATTTCTGTACTTTAAATATATTTTTAATGAGAGGATCATCATAATATTATCGATCATCAAAAAAATTTTTCTAACTTTTGTCTGTCTGTCCGTTCATATTTCACACTGGAATTACTGAACGGATTTGAACGCAACTTGGCATGGATAGGTGGGTACTTCTCTGATTTGGCGCAAATCGGAGAAAATAAGAGAATTTTTTAAATTGTGAAAATTGCTGAACTAAACTAAAATATAGGTGAAATCAAAAAGAATGACCGAGTTATATCAAATTGCACCCATGAATTTCAGAGATATATGCATTTGAAGTTTTCAGTTACTGAAGGTAATGAGTTCTAGTGTGCTGGTAATGATTTTGGTAGAGAAGGCGTTGATGTTTATGCGATGGTAATGAAGCAATATTTCATTTTCAAAAAAGTACGTATTTCTTCATCTCATTAATCAAGTAAACAGAATTAATAACGGAAATATTGCAAACTTTAACAAAAATATTATTCCAGACATATCATCACCTATAAATTTTACTTGAAATGTATAAAATAATCGTGCTGCGAGAGCATATTATCACGAAAACAAATGTTTGGTGATAGAACAATATGAGCGAAAACATGATTATTTTAATTTGCATAGAAATGGCAGACCTGCGAAGAGTGTCGTATATAAACAGTTTAGTTGATGATAAAGTTAAACCAATTTTGGACACTGAAGTCAAAAAGAATTTGTAAAACTATATATACAAAACAATATGTTCGCAGACACATGTCAAGGAATCATTGCAACATCTTGGGAATGTTAAGAAATGCAATGAATACCGCACTATCAGCCTCATGAGTCATGTTCCAAAGATGTTTCTACTTATCAGCTCTTAAGGGATTAGAAATAAATGTGACAACTACTTCAATGAGAGTCAGTTTCGATTTAGATTTGGTGTTGGAACATTAGAAGCATTATTTGCTATAAACGTACTAGTCCAAAAATATAGAGACATGCAAACTGATGTATGAATTTCCTTCATTGATTATGAGAAAGTCTTTGACCGTGTGCAACATATGGTACTTATTCGTCGTTTGCAGGATGTTGAACTCGTTTGCACAAAAGGGTTCTTTATATAATCCCATCCTCGTCGCCACTGAAATATACAAGAAGTAAATAACCATGGTCATTTCGATACGCCATTTTATTCGAAGATACGTCAAACCGTCGAAACAAAGGCCTAATATAATTATTGACATACACCATCGACAATTTATATTATATAAAGCTAGCCCTTGACGTCAATTGTTGAGGTTTTGACGAATAGTAGTAAGTTCACAAGGAGCACATTCTTTTTCCTGTGGATGATTTTCTTCTAAATCCCTTGTTATCTTAAACAGTATTTCAAGTAACTTTTTTCGCTGTACTCTTTGTTGTCTTGGAGTCAAAAATAATCTGTAGAGTTAAGCAAGGATGTCTTCCTCACCACTGTTATTTATCTTGCTTATCGACTAAGTTATGCGTCGTGTCACCAATAGTCCGAGAGGGATATCATGGAGCAGTAGGCAACTTGAAGACCTTGACTATGTGGATGACCTGGTTCTCATATCAGATCGACTTGAATACATTAAGGGGTATGAGACGGGTCTGCCCGCGAAATTCAAATTTAATTTGGTTTTTCCGCAATTTGTAAACTAATACGACAACGTAGGCTTATGATATTTTAATTGTGACAATAGCAGTAACATCCTCACAGGTTTATATAAAAATCTTTACTTGAAAGGGTCCAGTTTAAGAAATTAATTCTAGTATCGATACTAGAATTAATTTCCACCACAAAGAAAACAGTGGAGATGAGGATAAGTTCTACTGCTTCAGAACCGTTTTATTTAGAATACAAACCAATTAACCGAGTGGAGGAGTTCTGTAACCTCAGTAGCATCATTTCTCCTAGCGGCGGTGCCGAGGCTGATGTCGATAACTGGATTATAAAAGCTAAAGCTCTCTCTGTTTGAATCGTTTGTAAATTCAGTCTTCTTATACAGGTGTGAAACGTGGAAATAACTATATCGCTAATCCACAGAATTCAGGTTTTCCACAATAAGTGTTTCAGTGTTATTCCCCGCATTTTCTGGCCTAACACGATCAGAAATGAGGACTTGTGGTACAAATGCCAGCAACTCCCATTTAATAATGAAATAGCTTTGAATGCGATTGCGATTGGCCGGGCATATTTTGCGAAGAGAGGAAGAAAACGCTGCTCAAGCGGCGTTTATTGAAACCTGTCTGCCTGACAGCCTGGTGGTCAAATAAGACCTGGTCGACCCATTGAAGCAGACCTTAAAAGAGTGGAATTCTCGTGGAACCATGTCAAAGCAGCAACCAAAGGTAGGGAGACATAGAAAATAACTGCTGCAGGCCTAATATCCAAGAAGGAATGATAGGACTCCATCATTCTTCTTTACGTTTCGCATATTTTTCTAGATCTTTCTTTAGTTCTTCGTTTTTAGTGTTTTTAGCCTGCGCTAAATTTTTTTCGCGCGTTTTTGACTATTTCTTTTCACTATGGTAGTTTCTAAAATCGATATATGATGGTTATTTTTAATATTGAAATACCACGAGGTGCAATAATTTTGAATAGTTATTTCTAAATTGCTTGGAACAATATGGGCTACTAATTCAACTGATTAGGTAGTTAAAGAATTACTGAAGATTAATATTTTGTCACGTGATTTAATGTCAAAGGATATGAAGAAAATTACACAATTTTGGTATAACAATATTTCCTGAAAAAATCATCACCTCCTTCAATTCAACATCATTACCTTCAATTTTAAAACGGAAGGTAAATTACGGTAATGATAGTAACGGTAGGGAGGTTTTGGCAGTTTTAATTTTCTAACGTAGTATTTTAAAATGCAATATATATGAACATCAAACTACATACTTATGTTGTTATTAGTACATGAAAGAAAATAAAATTATTAAGAAAAACTAATTATTTGTCCTAAAATGATGTTGAAGGTAAAGAGTGAAAAGTCGTGCCAAACACCAGTTTTGGCACCAAAAGCGTAAATATTTTTTTTTCTACAAGTGCACGGCCACTTTCCGCAACATGCCTAGATAGACTGATTATGGCTTAGTACGGGGCAGGGGAGAACGGAAGGCAATATGTATACTAGAAAGATATTTTGGAGGTGCCATCTCAGTAGCAGGTAATGACTTTTTTTCTGTGCCAAACATTTGTTATTTTTTTATGACGTAATTAAATGATTCGTACGTGTAAAAATGCATTTTAATTGCTTCTCAGGATGTATATAATAATATGTGAAAAACTCGAGCTCGTTTAAAACCGTCTTCTTTGAAAATCATAGCGATTTTTCCTGAGACTCCTGTTTTACCCGCAGAAGGAGGTGAGTTTTTAATATCAAAAATATTATTTCTGAAGTAACCTTTGTAGTTACAATTTTGAATTTTGGGGCACCCGTAGCTGAATATACAAGAGTTCTTTTGTAATGCAATTCTCATCTGTAACTTCATTCATTATTTTTTTATTTGACCTGAAATGCGATTTGCGCCAAATCTGAGAATCACCGAGGTACTTATACTACAGGTCAATAAATATAGGACAATTTCATCCTGAATAGGGATCGTTCGGAAAATGAAATAATAATTTTTGTCTATGTTACGACGGACGTTTTGTTAGAGCTTCCCTACCTGTCGTGAACTATAACATAGAGCAAAGGGGAGTCATTTCTCAGATTGTACGCTTATAAATGTGGTAAAGTTTTAATCAAAACCGGGATGTCCCACGTGCATCGCACCACGTGGTCGCATCAGCGCGCGGGTCGCATTGATCGGCCGCCGAGGGTGAATGTAATGTATTGCTTCACACCTCGCGATCTGCGGATACTATTTCTTCTGCGAACTGACACGGTGCGCAAATTGAGGGGATTACTTCATTAAAAATGTGTAAAATATTCCTACTTTCTTACGTGCTCTTTTATAATAATAATAATAATAATAATAATAATAATAAATATTTTATTTACCAGATTGTGGGTACATAACAAGTTTACAATGAATCAGTATAGTCCCTACACAATCGACTGTCACCGACAGTGTGCAAATATTTAAGTTGAAGTTAAAATTAACATTTACAATCAATCGAAAACTTAAAACTAAAACTTAATCTCAATTTTAAATTACGCAGTCAAATTATCCAATATTATAGATACATTAAAATAGTGGGGTTAACTAGTTATTTTTAGTAAGTCATTGTCGTTAATATATTCTTTTATACTATAATAATTTTTCTGATTGAGCATGTCAAAAATTTCTCGCTTGAATTTTAAAAGCGGCAAATTTTTTTTACAGTCTGGAAGTCTGTTATACAAGGCAACAGCCATGCATGGCGAATTGTGTGAAAAGACAGCCAACCTTTGTGGTGGAGCCCAGAGTTTAAATTGTGGATATGGCCTGCCTCTCTTATTAGGATATTTTTCTTTTAATGTGGGAAATAGATTAGGGTTTTTCTTTACAAATAGCAGTGCTTCGTATATATAAAGACATGGTAACGGTAGAATTTTATTCTCCCTAAACAATGGTTTGCAGCTGTCCAAAGTTTCAGCTCGACATATTGATCGAACACAAGCTTTCTGTTTGATAAATGCTTTTGTAGCGTCTACAGAATTTCCCCATAGTAAAATACCGTATCGCAAAATCGACGATACATACCCATGGTATGCTAGTAGGGCAGTTCGTTTATTACTGACTTGCGAAAGCTTTTTCAAGACATACACGAATCTGTCAATTTTCTTACATAATTCTTCAATATGAACTTTCCAATTGAAAAACTTATCTAAAGTCAGTCCAAGAAATAAGGATGTATCAGATTTATCAATGTTATACGATTCATACATTACTGTTATATCTGCTGGATGAGAGTTAAGTGTTTGAAACTGTACATAGTGGGTTTTTTTCATATTAATGCTAAGATTGTTTTCATTTAGCCACTGTACAACAGATTTAAGTGCTTCATTTGTTTGTTTTTCAAGAGTTTGTTTGTCCTTTGTTTTAACTACAATTGTTGTATCATCTGCGTATAGAAAACATTTATGTGAGATTGTATTGGGGAGGTCATTTATGTACAAGAGGAACAGTAAAGGACCAAGTACGCTCCCCTGAGGTACTCCATATGGATTTTGGGTTTTAAATGATGAACGGTATGAGTTCATAATTTTCCCAGTAGGTTTAGAGACTTCTACACATTGTTCACGCTCGAAAAGGTAACTAGATATCCATTTTAGTGCTTGGCCTCGTATTCCATAGCTTTCTAGTTTATTAATTAGTATTTTGTGACTTATTAGGTCAAAAGCCTTGGTCATATCAAGAAAAATTGACACAACGTTATGGCCAGTGTTAAGACTTTCTAATACATACTTCGTTAAGGCAAAGCAAGCAAGAGTAGTACTACTTTGTTTTCGAAAACCGTATTGTTCCTCTTTTAAAATACTATTTGTTATTATAAATTTATAGATCTTATCAAACATAATTTTCTCAAACACTTTTGACAAAATAGGGATAAGCGTTATTGGGCGGTAGTTATTTAAGTCATCCTTATTATTCTTTTTATGTAAGGGCTTAACTATGGACTTTTTTAAATTATTGGGAAATACACCTTCTGTAAAGGACAAATTAATTATATGGCTTAGAGGTGGTGCTAAAAGTTTTGCGCAAGTTTTAATTATTTTAGTATTAAGCCCGTCTTAATAGCCTTTCATTTATTTAGAACTAGCTAATGCTCGCGACTTCGCCTGCGTGGATTTAGGTTTTTGACAATCCCGTGGGAAATCATTGCTTTTACTCACTCAAGCCCCTCTAAATTTTCGGAATTATGTGAAATAACAAGTGCAAATTAAAAATTTATAACACCCCCGACAAAGTGAAGGTTTACAGTAACTAGAAAAGAGCGGATAACTTTCAAACGGCTGAACCGATTTTTTTGTATTATAGCTAAGAACATTCCTGATCAAGCATTTCAAACAAAAAAAACTAAATTAAAATCGGTTCATTAGTTTAGGAGCTACGATGCCACAGACAGATACACAGATACACACGTCAAGCTTATAACACCCCTCTTTTTGGGTCGGGGGTTAAAAAGTGAATATGAAAAACATCGTGAGGAAATCAGCATGCCTGACAGTTTCCCAAATGTTCTCAAAGGTGTGTGAAGTCTGCCAATCCGCACTTGACCAGGGTGGGGGTCTCTCTTTCGGAGAAGCGCAGGCTCAGTAGCGAGTCGAAGATGGGTTGATTATGATGATCATGATGATGATATTGTAAGTGTAACATGTGCTGTAACACAACGCAACACAAATTAATGCGACACTAAAACAATATTTTGAACGTTAATTAATTGATTCGGTTTTTGAGGTTCTTCCTGCCAACGTAGCTATTACATGTAGTTGATTTAAACTGCTCATTAAGCATAGTTTACACGGAGCCAACACTGGCTGCCAATAAGACTGGCAGCCAGTGCTGGCTTGGTATTGGCCTTGTGTAAACAGTTTTTCAAGCCAAGCCAGTGCTGGCTGCCAACGCTGGCGAGAATAGAGCGACCGTCTATTTTTCTAGCCAGTGACCTCCGCCCGCATACCCTTCGACCCCCGCGCCAGCGTTGCGGCACGTGTAGACGAGTCTCGCCAGTCACTGGCGAACGTCCGTACGGTGTGTGTTCTTTGTTGTTTTAATTGGAATTTCTGCGACAAAATGCCGAGAAAATTCAACGAAGAGGATACTTTGAAATTCGTACAATTTTATAGAGAGCACGAATGCTTGTGGGATAAGCGTTGCGATGCATACAAAATAAAGAAATGCGCGCTTCGGCACTAGAACAACTTCGTGTAGGAATGAATATAGAAGAACTGACTCTCGATGAAGTTAAATCAAAAATCAAAAGTATTCGAAACACGTACTACTTGGAACTCAACAAAATCGAAAAATCTACAAGATCTGGGGCTGGGGGGAGCGTTTATAAGCCAAAGGCAAAATGGTTTGATGAATATGACTCGTTTGTAAAGCCGGTTTCTATGAGGAGAAAAACCATATTCAAAACCGTATTCATTATTTTTTCCAAACGTGTGCACACCAGAAGAAAAAATCCGTGAATGATTGGCCGCGTCTAAACAACAAGGGCCAGGCCAACGCTGGCTTGTCTGCAGACTGGCGCCAGCATTACTGGCTTCGTGTAAACTCTACTTTATACATACAACAGTGAAGTCATTAGCCCGGACCGCAGCGCTAATGTGTGATATTGATGATAATACGATATTTTTGCTGTGTCTGCATGATAATTAACCTGCGGATTAAATTGTTTAGGTTGCACGCACACAAGCGACAAGACACAGCCTTTAAATTAATACGATATTTTTGCTGTCTACGCGATAATTCACGTGCGGATTACATTGCTTAGGTTGCACGCACACAAGCGACAAGACACAGCCTTCAAATTAGTACGAGTATTTTATGTCTATGACAGTTGATTTAAATTGCTCATTATACAAATACATACAACAGTGAAGTCATTAGCACGAACCGCAGCGCTAATGTGTGATATTGATGATAATACGATATTTTTGCTGTCTACGCGATAATTAACCTGCGCATTACATTGTTTAGGTTGCACGCACACAAGAGACAAGACACAGCCTTTAAATTAATACGAGTATTTTATGTCTATAATAGTTGATTTAAACTGCTTATTATACATACAACAATGAAATCATTAGCACGGACCGCAGCGCTAATGTGTGATATTGATGATAATACGATATTTTTGCTGTCTACGCGATAATTAACCTGCGCATTACATTGTTTAGGTTGCACGCACACAAGCGACAAGACACAGCCTTTAAATTAATACGAGTATTTTATGTCTATAATAGTTGATTAAAACTGCTTATTATACATACAACAATGAAATCATTAGCACGGACCGCAGCGCTAATGTGTGATATTGATGATAATACGATATTTTTGCTGTCTACGCGATAATTAACCTGCGGATTATATTGTTTAGGTTGCACGCACACAAGCGACAAGACACAGCCTTCAAATTAGTACGAGTATTTTATGTCTATGATAGTTGATTTAAATTGCTCATTATACAAATACATACAACAGTGAAGTCATTAGCACGAACCGCAGCGCTAATGTGTGATATTGATGATAATACGATATTTTTGCTGTCTACGCGATAATTATCCTGTGGATTACATTGTTTAGGTTGCACGCACACAAGCGACAAGACACAGCCTTTAAATTAATACGAGTATTTTATGTCTATAATAGTTGATTTAAACTGCTTATTATACATACAACAGTGAAGTCATTAGCACGGACCGCAGCGCTAATGTGTAATATTGATGATAATACGATATTTTTGCTGTGTCTGCATGATAATTAACCTGCGGATTAAATTGTTTAGGTTGCACGCACACTGGCGACAAGACACAGCCTTCAAATTGCATTTTCCTATAATCATCATCAACCGATAGAAATTAACTGCTAGCAGACTGCTAGACATAGGTCTCTTGAGATGAACGCACACTTCCGAGCCGAACGCGTCCAACGAAATGTATTTTAGAATTCTGTATGTGCCTTTTTCTTCAGCCGCGAGAACTCTTTTTGAATTTATTATATAAGAAAGATTAATAGAATCCTAGGAATGTAATTGTATTAAGTTAAGATAGATCGTAGTTTTATTAGGATATTATGGATCTGGCACAATCACATAGTGATTAAAAGATCCCAAAAAAAAAATGAATTAAAAAAAATAAAGAATTCCATATAATGAAATATTCTTCCGATTCGTCGCGCGGAAGTATAAGTGTAAGTGATAGTTGTATATAAATTAATAAAACTTTGCTAATACACCATAGTGCCTACTTGAGACTTTGTAGCACAGTGTACTCTAACCCTTAGCCGGTCATAAAATATTAAAGAAACAGAAAGATCACAATTTCCTTTGTTCCTAAGAGAGAGCTACTTAATTTGAAAATGAGGAAATAAATATTTATTTGGCTCTTCATTCTTTAAGTCTGCAGTTTTAAGACTTCCCTTTCAAATACCAGCTTATTATAAAAAATTTGAACGCTTGTTTATTTACTGCGCTTTAGATTGATTGACAATTTAGATAATTATTTACTCAGTAGAGATAGACCATTTAACTGCCTGTGAAAAATCCCGTGAAAAACATTTTCATTATGTAATACTTCATGATTGATATCACACTAATATTATAAAGGCGAAGTTTGTGTGTATGTGTTACTACTCATATCATGTGTTATGTGTGTTTGTGTGTGTGTGTGTGTGTGTGTGTGTTGTTACTCTTTCTATAAACTACTGGACGGATTTGGCTGAAATTTAAAATGAATATAGATAATATCCTGGATTAGCACATAGGCTACTTTTTATCCCGGAAAATCAAATAGTTCACACGGGATTTCGATAAACCTAAATCCACGCGGACGAAGTCTCGGGCGTCAGCTAGTCTTATTCAAAGTAGCCTGTGAAAGATCACCGAAGCAAAATCTTACAAAGTTTGAACATTATTACAATTTCTTACAAAAAATTTAGCGGTGCGCATCTTTAATTTTATATCACTTAAAAATTAAAACATTGTAAAAATGAAACTACAAGTTGTAAAACAACGTCACGTTTCGTCGCTTTGGTTATTTCGCGTAATATTTCGTTAAACTCGACACATTCGCGACGAAGTGCTGCGGTAATTTCTTCTAAGCCTAATTACACACGAGCTTATTTGCCTCACCGCCTCGTCGCCTCGCCGCCACTAGGCTTAGTACGAAGCACAGCTCGACAACGTTAAACTATTTCGAACTAGCTGATGCCCGCGACTTCGTTTCCGTGGTTATAGGTTTTTATAAATCCCGCGAGATCTCATTGATTTCCCGGGATAAAAAGTAGCCTATATGTTAATTCTTTTTTGTTTTTATATGTCAATTTTTTTATTTTTATTTACGTAAATTCATATTACTATCACATTCTTATTAATATTCATCAGTATTATTAATAACAATCCCTTTTATGTCATTTTATTTTCACTTTACGACGTTTCGTAAGCGAAAAGCGAAGGTAAGTGAAATATGTAGTCGTACTAAGCATACAGGTGTCAAGTGAAACGCCCTACAAAAACCTTTTTTACTCTTTCAAGGGTGAAATTTACGTATTTTTGCCTACGCTAAGGTTGCTAGTTATAAGTTTTTTAATTACTAATGCGTTTTTTTTTTCACATTCTAGCTGCATCGAATGTTAATTAGTGTGCGATTTTAATTTTAAATCCATGCGTGTAGGAATGAAATCTTTTGAAATGTACACAACCTTTGATGTGTTAAGTAATTTAGTTTAGTTATGTCTCAGCGTTAATAATATTTTCATTTTGGAAATGTTTTTTGCATTATAAGTACATATGGCGCTATTTTTAAAGTACCATACCTGCAATGTGCTAACGGGAGCCTCTTACTTAGCCTCCCTTGTCCGTCTATCAGTCCGCCTGTCAGCGGGCTGTATCTCATGAACTAGGTAAAGTAATGGGTAGAGGTAATAGGTAGAGTTGAAATTTTCACAAAGTATTTATTTCTATTGCCGCTAAAACAACAAATACCTCGTTGGTCTAGTGGTCAGCATGTTTGCAGATGACGAGGTCTTCGGTTCGGTTTCCAGGTCGGGCCCAAAGTAGGTAGGTATTGGCATTTTCTGTTAAGAAATTCTCAGTAATAGCTCAGAATAAGGAAGTTAGCGATGTGTCACCCGCGTGTCTTGGAGAGCACGTAAAGCTATTGGTCTCGAGCCTGATCTCTCTCCGATCGTGTTGGATTTCCGTCCCATCGGGTCCCATGAGGGTGAGGAAATAGAGAGTGCACCTGTGTTATGATTTCGTGCGTAGAAGTAAGAGTCCTAGCAATTAATATCACTACTATAATATAGGTACGGCCAACAAAAAGCGAGGCGTAAGTCCTTGTCGGACGTAAAGAGACGGATCGCAATGAACAACATTAATTAAGAGCCTTTCCCCGCCGCCTCGAGACAGGCAGTCTGAACTAGCCCTTACCGTACTGGAAATTTGTTTTAATTAAGGAGTTTTCTATTTTTTGCTGTCGAAATCATTCGAAGTTTTAATGACTGTCCCTCAGAGGCTGTAAACCTTTTGTACGGGACGTTAATGAATCCCGTAAACCGTCAACGGCATAGTTTTCTCAAGACTTCTCTTCATTTAAACGGGTTTACTTTTGTCGCAAAGTCATTAAAATAGTCGTGTACAATAGTTATTTTAAACGTTATATATACGTATAAATATTATACATATTATACGTATAGCGCATAGCTGAGCAGGATCCTGCGGTAGTGGAGCAGAGCGGGAGGGTGCCAGCTGTTGTCAAGTTGACGAATCACTGAGCTATCGCGTCTCGTCATCACACTCCTCCCGCACCGCTTTACCTCGCTTTACTAGCACAGGAACCTACTCAGTTATAACTAGATGCCCACGACTTTGTCGTGGATTAGGAAATCTTCAATTTTCAGCACAAAAGTAGCACATATCCATCGCGGTATGTAAGTTATCTCTGCACCAAGTAGATAATGCTCGTGACTTGGTCCAAAAAGAATTACTTAGGTTTTTTCAAAATCCCGTAAGAACTTATTGATATAATTCAGTACAAAAGTAGCCTATGTCGATCCCGGGATGTAAACTATCTATCTATCTATGTGAAAAAAAAAAACATATGATTGTATATGTCTTGGGCCTCGGAAACCGGTACAAGTAATCGTCGGTCAAACTCGTACACTCGCTTCTCGTTGCTCGCCAACTCGTTTCTAGTTTTTAGCTCAACTTGTTTTTCGTTAGTCGTTGGCGATTGGACTGTCTGTTAATGTCTAGTATACCTTTTAAAAGTTTATCTGTCAAAATGTACGACAAAATGAAGCCTAAGCAATAAAAGGACAAAGTTATCAATCGGAGCCGCACGCTTGGCAAATTGCCGAGTAATAAATTGATTCTGCTATGATATACTGAATGTGGCTTCCTCTAAGTACCTACTTAGTTTAGACAGTTATTTGACAAAGATAAAGTTATTTCAGATACCTAATAATTGAAAAAAAAAAAAAAACTAAATATTTTTACTCAATTAGACTTTTACAAGTACACAAATACTTTTGAATCGTCAAAAGCATCTACCACTGGTTCGGAATGCCTTTCCTACCCAGAAGAATCAGCAAGAAACTCGGCGGTTGCTCTTTTCAAAGATTTGATATGCCATGTATAAAGGTGAAGACCCGCGCATTGCTGGAGCGAGCTGCAGGTCAAATCCACACTCTTGGTGGCTAATAGTACTGATTCTGTTGGCAACTGAATTTTATAGTATTCGCATCTTTTTCTAATCAATGTGTTATGAAAAGGACAGACAAACTTAATTTAAAACTTATCAAACCACATGATTTAAAGCGTCAGTCTATAGCATAGTGTTTAAATTAGAAGAGTAGTCTTTATTTAAAATTCATTTTCCGCCCTTTTGAAAAATTGCTAAAAATTAAAACGACCGGGCAAGTGCGAGTCAGACTAGCACAAGTTAAGGGTCCCGTTTACTTATGCTATAAAACCTACCTACTGGCCAGATTTCATGATTCTAGGTCAACGGGAAGGTCTATTTAGGGTTTCATTGGGTCTCTGCTCGCTACGCGGCGCCAAGGAGACTGCGACACGATGATTTTCTCTTTCTATACTGCTTATTTATTATAGGCTCTACTTTATTTAGAACAACCTCAAAACAACCTCCAGACTATTAAAGGACACATTCGGTTTATCAATAGGGAATCAGTTTATTACTTGGCGGTCGGCCAAGCATGCGGCTTCAATTGATAACTTTGCCATTTTGACAACCCTCAGCTATCAGCTCTATGCTCTTATTTTTTGTTACAAACTTTTGCGAGATAGTTCTTTTATATCATGTCAGTTTAATAAAGTTGTGAGCTACGGTTTTTGGTAACACACAAAGGAGACATGCGGCAAACCGCATACATATTTGTTCGTATAGTACGTAAGTATCAGCGTTTCTTTCTATATGTTTAACCGACTTCAAAAAAAGGAGGAGGTTTTCTATTCGACATTATGTTTTTTTTTAAAGAACTTGTTTATACTTCTTTATTTGAGACTAGCGACCCGCCCCGGCTTCGCACGGGTGGACATTTATTTTTTCTATTTTCCGGGATAAAATATAGCCTATACGGATTCGGAAGAATCCCTCTAAGTAATGGTAAAAGGAATTTTGAAATCGGTCCAGTAGTTTTTGAGCCTATTCAATACAAACATACAAAAATACAAAAATACAAAGGTTTCCTCTTTATAATTGATGATTAAACGAACTTACCTGAAGTGAAGTTCTATCCCAATTATACGAGTTGCTTCGTCCGAAGAGATTAGGTATACATTGTAGTAATACGTCAAAGTATTGCCTTTCTACCACTTGTTTGAAAGCAGAAAATCTGCACTTCTATTTTTTGTATTTTTTGTTGGTACCACTGGAGCGTTCCCATCTCATTTAGTTGAAAGCCTGCCTGGAACATTAATATTTCACTTATCAGGGGTCCTAGGGCTGGGAGGGACCTAATCTCTTCGGACGAAGCAACTCGTATAATTGGGATAGAACTTCACTTCAGGTAAGTTCGTTTAATCATCAATTATACCTCATTGCTTCGTCCTTTGAGATTAGGTATACATTGTAGATTTTGAAAGATAGTGAAATATTAAAACACTTCTAGGTTTAATAATATTGTATTTATATTATCAATTTTGACAAGCAAAATAAAGCCAAAAATAAATAAAAGATATTATCATAATTACGGTTACTTCATCCGTATTTAAGTAGATACTTAGTGATTTTTATAATCACTGTATTATAAGTAAAAATAAAATACTTTTAAAGCTGCTGATTCAAATTTATTTTACTTAAAATAAATTTTAATCAGCTGCTCAGTGTTCCAGATTGATTTATGAATAATAAATAATAATAAATAATAGGAGTGATAGAGCAATCTGATTAGATTGATCACATTGAATACCTCTACGATAAACTCTGGCACACAGCATAGAGTTGCCCACGCTAAGGCCGCTGTATTTCGTATTAGGTATATCAATATTGATACCTTTACTGTGAGCTGCGGAGGTAGCTGCATGCCTGACGGAATAAGCGAAAAAAAAAATATAGAAGTATTATATTTTTATCCACTGACTGATACTGTTCGTAGATACCGATTTATGCGGACTCTTAAATCTTACTATTGTAATGGGGCATTTTTTTTTTTTTTTTTTCGTAGGGGTTACATTCTATCGATGTATTCTAACAATGTTTCTGCTGGATAAAGTTATCTTCGGTGAATGTTTATTAGAAAGGAACATTTAGGCAAGGTTGAGCTGAATCTGGGTATGACGATCTTGTTAGGTCGTGTATTTCGACTGATGTTTGTTAAATTAATATTATTATTAACAATTACACTACGTATCTAAATTAATTTTCAAAATATGGTTTGCACCTTATGTGTAATTATACCAGCATGAGTAATGTGACGTTAATCAAATATTCTAAATTCAAATTGTTATTTGGATTCCAATTAACAAAAATTCTAAAACTATGGACAGATCTCATGGTATAACAACATCAAATCTTGAGAGTGGAGGACGATGAAAAAACAGACGTTACTCTCGAACCTAGGATCAACGATAGAGCTGAGCCATGGCTGTGTTTTATGAACCCATCAAGCTTATAGCCTGACCGGCTAATTCAGATAGACATTTTCATCGGAGTTGACGCTTCATAATATACAATATACCTTTATTTCAGGACACAGAGTTCGTTCTGTCGTGTGCACCTATTTTTTTTTTTTTTTTTTTACAAAAAACTAACCCAACACCATCTTGCGAAGTTGATCATAATATATACAAAGATGACGGTGCTACGCTCCTCTCTACCTAGTAGTACCGTCTTGATAACTTCCATGCAACCAACATAATATGCAATCAACAGGGTGGCTGAAACAGATAATGCATTATCATTATGTCTAAATTGAATTTAGAACCGAACAGAGAAGGCTCTGAATAGGTGGAAACCAGGGTTTTTTTTTTCCTTTTTGCCAAAACCAACATGTGGTTGCCCTAAGGCTGGTACTATTTATTTAAATACATGTTCTTCTAGTTCCCGTTTCCCTTGATAAGATCTTCGTGACTCCGCATTTCGTTGTTTTTTAAACTAATGTATGAAGCGAACACAAATCTCCTGTGAGCTTCACAGCATAATTATAGATTTTGATATTCTCGTAAGAAGTGGACATCTAACTCCATCTATATAGTTAAATAGGAAAGAGAGCACTTTATTGTCTTACGCAATAAAATGCCTTTTTTTTTTTATTTTTATAGATTCCATTTTCTGAAAACCTGAAAGTCCAAAAAAAAACAGTCAGTAATTTTAGCTACTTCATATGTTTGACAGATTCAAAACTAAACTCAGAATCCACTGGCCATCGGTGGTCTTCTCACAACGTGTCGCCCCTACCCTATATCGTTAGCATCCGAAAAAAAAAAAAATAATTCTAGACAGTCTATTTTGTCAAATAGGATTGACTGTCACTTCGATAGATTTTTACCATTATGTAAATAATCCTGCAAAGACTGTGCTGAATGCTGATGTGTCAATGCTGAGCTATCTTAGTGATTTGCATTACACAACAAGATATTTAAAACATCTTTCTGTCCGTTTTTGTAGGTGTACCGTATCTACTTACTAAATCGCGGGTAAGTCGCAGTAAGTCATTAACAACGAGTTTTGTATGTAAATTTAGCTCTTGATTGATTAAATATCATTTTTCTTCAGACGGGTCAACGTATTTTTTTTTTTTTTTTTTTTAATCAGGTAATTGCAATATTTGCGCACAGTAGGTACTCGGGCTGTACAGCTCTTTTTTACATTGATGATAAATCTTAAGAACTCTAAAGTATTTATTGTTTGTAAAATAATTTTAGATAACCCTGATAACTTTTAAAAATCAACTATATCTTGTAAATATATGTTATGTATATACCTAGTTGACAAGTAACCCAAAAATCTGAGTAAATACATAAATCACCGGCTTTAGTACTCGTAGTTTTGTAAAGACGAGAGGCGGAAAGTATATTCAGACCAAAATAGTAAACCATTAAATTGGAATAATTCTCGTTCATTTTAAATCGTAGATACTTTCTATAGATAGGTAGTAAAATCTTTTATAACTCCTAAGAAATAAATCTAACGTGGCCATCCAACTATTCATTGATGTAGCTGTAATTGACCTTAATGTTGTTATGTAAGCACCCACTTTAAGAATTTTTCGTTTAAGAATTTTAGACTTATTATAAGTCTGTTATTTCCATTGGATTTATAATAAAAAATGAAAAGAAGGAAACGATCCTTCACACGAATCACATTGTGATAAGTATAACTTCACTAAACATAAAGTCTATGATATTATATTCAGATGATAGGAGACATGCTGGGTCGTGAGATTAAGATACTGGTTTTAGAAATGGAATCCCGTATCCTCTTACCCACAATAGTATGACTGGGTCATAAATTAATTGCCATTAGTCCTAAAAGTAGAATGAACGTTCCTGCGGAACGTACCGGGTGCAGCGACGAGGGTCCCCGGTGACACTGCCAGAGCCAGCGGCGCGGCGACTGTCACAGCTGCCGTGAGCGCGGTGACTTCGTGGGTTCGTACTTCGTATATAATCGTTGCTCCCGCTTGTTGTATTGCCGGGAGCGGATGCTCCTGGTTTAAAGTCTGGATAGGAGCCGGTGTCGGCTTCTGCGTTGCAGGAGGTTTTCTTGCGGGTGGGATTATTCATATCTTGGCACCGGATCATAATATTACAAGCCCGAATGTATCGGCTAGCTTCACGCTGTATAAGACACAGTCTATTTCTGTATGAGCTGATCTTTAATATTTTTCTTTATTAAAAAAGAATATGAAGTTTTTTCTTGTCATAGATTCGTTGTGCTGGGTATCGCACATCAGTCTGGCTGGATCTTTAATAATAATTAATTTACGGACTGATCACTTTATTCTAAAGAGAAAAAATGAGTGAGAGCTTCCTCATGAGCATATCCGATAAAGCGAAGCGAAGACTAGTTTTTTCTTGACGATGGCTTAATTTTATGGTTGACGTGCTTGGCTGCGTTTCGACAACAATCATTGGCACTAACTCAGGTTCGAGTTGTAATCCGTCTGTACAATGGTATTTTAAACCATCTACCCTTAACTTTTCTATCAGTAGCGAAAGGGTACATCCTTATTAGAAGACCGCAACATAAATGTATAAACTATATGAAGGTATGAAGAAGGTATTTAATATGTGTAAATCTCAAATGATCTCATTTTTACTCGATAATAGCACTTGATATCTCATGATTCATGTAGACACATTTCATTCACAAATAATAATCAAAGTAAAGGTAATAATATTCCTTTTTAAATGTATTCCATCACGATAATATTTTCAAAGCTTTCGGAATTCCAAATGATGTGAAGGTAACATCCCCATGAGATGTACACAACACCGATTGGAAATTGATATCGTTCCATTAGTCTGATACGGAAATAGTCCTAATAACTATTCACAATATCATTAGTAATAGGTAATGTTTTACTGTAAATACCTTCATGGTCTGGGCTTCCAAATGACGTGAAGGTTACATCCCCATGAGATGTACACAGCACTATTGGAAAGTGATGTCATATCATCACCAGTGTGATACGGAAATATCAGCATTTCACTGTTAAATACCTTCATGTTCCGGGATTCCAATTAACGTGAAGGTCACATCCCCACAAGATGTACACAACACAATAGGAAAGTGATGTCATATTCTCAGTGTGATACGGAAATAGTCCTTGCAACTATTCACAATATCCTAAGAAATAAATAACATTTCACTGTAAACACCTTCATGTTCCGGGATTCTAATTGATGTGAAGGTCACATCCCCACAAGATGTACACAACACAATAGGAAAGTAATGTCGTATTTTATTAGTGTGATATGGAAATAATCCTAGCAAATTTTCACAATATCCTTAGAAGTAGGCAACATTTCACTGTAAATACCTTTTTATTTCGGGATTCCAAGTGACGTATCATATATATCATATCACTAGTTTGATTCGTAAACAGTCCCAGAAGCTATTCATAATATGTTTAGAATTAGGTAACACGTCTTCACTGAAATACCTTATGGTCCGGAATTCCAAATCACGTGAAAGTAACATCGCCATGTTGTCATATGTCAAGGTAACATCGCAATGCACAAAACATTAATTGCATAGTGATATCATATCACCAGACACTATTATAATAAAACCTTATAACATAAAAATATGTAACAAATAAATAAATAAATAAATCACTATCGTTTTGGTGACTACGCTTTTGTAACGTTTTTTAAAACTTGAATAACGTGGTGATCGGCGAGGCACTAAAACGCGAATGAGATGGGAACGCTCCAGTGGTACCAACAAAAAATACAAAAAATAGAAGTGCAGATTTTCTGCTTTCAAACAAGTGGTAGAAAGGCAATACTTTGACGTATTACTACAATGTATACCTAATCTCAAAGGACGAAGCAATGAGGTATAATATTAGTATAGACGTGTTTAAAAAAATTAAATATCGTTGGAAATAGAAATAAAAATCGGTCAAGTGTGAGTCGGAACAGTACTCGTACAGGAAAGGTTCCATGCGGTGGCATAAGATATATCTAACGCTTTTTAATTTTTACAGTGGCGGAAATTTTCAATATTTGTTGTTATGTCGGCAGTAGGTAATTTGGCAGCGGAATTCTATAAAAATTTCAACTTTCTACATATTACGATTCACGAGATACAACCCGCTGACGGACAGACAGACAGACAGCGGACGCTTAGTAATAATTAATAGTCTCGTTGGCATTTGGCAACCTTCGGGATGGAAAAAAGGTACCTAACAGTGTAAAAGACGGTCATTAAAATTTGGAATGGCTTTAACAACAGAAAAATAGAAAGTTGTTAATTAAAACAAATTTCCGTCCCTGTAAGGGCTAGTTTAGACTGTCTCGAGGCGGCGGCGGGCAGGGCGGGGGTCAGGAAGGAGGTTTTAATTAATGTCTTTGTGCTTTAATTGCGGCTCGTCGCTTGCGGCCGCGGTCTTACGCCTCGTCTTGTTGACTGCACTCGAGATATAGAGTCGGCAAATTAAAGTGAATTTAAATTATGCTGTGTTTTTGATCCAATTTTGGGAAAGATGTAGGCAAATTACTCGATGGATTCGGCTATTTGGCATGCAGATAGCTATTATAACGTACACATCCGCTAAGAAAGGATTTTTGAAAAGTCAACCCTTACGGGGGTAAAATAGGGGTTAGGCATTTGGACGTCGTGGGCGTAAGCTAAAACAAAGCTTTACACAGTCCATGGATTAATAGAAAAACTTAATACATTAACGTATTAGTAATAGTAATTAAAAAATGAATACTTCGCAATCTTGGTATACAAAAAACCGTATGTTTCACGCTTGAAAGAGTTAATAAAGCTTTTTGCAGTGTACGTACGTGTTCACACCTGCGGGCGTGGCGACGCGACGAGGCGAAGCATTTTATAAGCTCGTGTGTAATTAGCCTTACAAGACATTACCGCATTGACATACCGAGTTTGACAAAAAACAATGCAAAACATCACGCAAAGCGGCGAAACGTGACGGCGCTGTAGCATAATTTTTTATTTTTTTTAAATTAACGTGCTGTAATGTAAGGAATGCTGCCGTGCTTTTAAAAGCTTAATGTTTGTAGCTTAATTGTAATGTTTTTATCAAATGTGCATTGTGCATGCATGATTAGCTCTTGCATGAGCACTAATCAGGCTAAGCATTGTTTAAACCTTTGTCGCACTAATATTATAAAGGCGAAAGTTCGTATGTGTGTGTGTGTATGTTTGTTACTCCTTCACGCAAAAACTACTGGACGGATTTGGCTGAAATTTAGAATGGAGATAGATAATATCCTGGATTAGCACATAGGCTACTTTTAATCCCGGAAAATCAAAGAGTTCTCACGGGATTTCAAAAAACCGAAATCCACGCGGGCGAAGTCGCGGGCATCGGCTAGTTTAAAATATGTTTTAAATTTAAAAAAAAAAACAGTTTCAAGCAGCTGTCTTGTTTTTAATCCTGTTTTATAGAAATATATTTTGTTTTTTTTTTTTTTACAAGAAAAGGTTGTTTTTTCCAACCCTGACAAAAATGTACTATTCTTATCTTAAACTAATAAACTAATAACCATAATAATATCATTCCACACCTATAATACAGTTACTAAGAGGTAGATTCTACCATTCATACAAAATTCAATTATCTTTTACTTAAATAAAAAGATGACTTTATCCCATAAAGCAAGTTAACAGAGAAAAGAGAAAAACAAAATTTTTTCATTCATTCGGACATAGAAAAGCTTAGTCCACAGCGAAGTTGCTTAAAACCGTAAGTCCATGAAATTGAATTTCAGCGAATTACATTTAGGTGAAAAATACAAGAAAAACGACACTCTTTTGTACCATCTCCACGGACTGCTTAATTAAACGTTTGTTATAACGACTAGGGACAATAAGCCATTATACAAACTGACCTCCGAGCGACGAAGATCGTCTTTTTTCGATGGAGAAGAGATGCACAAAACGGCTCACTGAAATAAATAAAAGATACAATACAATCTTTTGAGCCAAAGAGTTCATCTAGTTAGTTCTTCGGGTAAAATTACCGACGCAACTTTCTAAATATCAATCGGCTCACTTTTTTCTTTTCGAAGTTATGTGAGTTTTTAGCAATGAAATTCCAATCGTTTTAACGGAAACGTCACGAGGTATAGTCTACATGCCAGACAGACAGTCACTCGCTTCTCGATACTGTTTTTAAGGTGTGTAAAGACTGCCAATCCGCACTCAGCCAGCAGGTACATAGACTAGCCTAGAATAGCCGAATAGTCTAAGCCCTCTCATTCTGAGAAAAGACAATATGCTCAGTAGTGATCCGGTGATGAGTTAGGATGATGATTGGCTTGATATCTAGTTCTCAGTTCAAGTGGGTGGCTTACAACCAGGCACTTAGTAGACTACAAGTTCTAAGCCAACATTATTTCATACTAGCTGACGCCCGCAACTTCGTCCGCGTAGATTTAGGTTTTTCGAAATCCTGTGGGAACTCGTTGGTTTTCCGGGATAAAAAGTAGCCTATGTGCTAATCCAGGATATTATCTATCTCCATTCAGAATTTCAGCCAAATCCGTCCAGTAGTTTTTGCGTGAAGGAGTAACAAACATACACACACACACACACACACATACAAACTTTCTCCTTTATAATATTAGTGTGATTCTATTACTGAGAACAGAGATCCGGTGAGCCGATGAGCTGTTTGTTAAGTGCGGTATCGTTAGTGATGTAGTTCATTTATATCTCCCGTTCAGGAAATTCTCAACTCTATTTCAGAGGTTTTTCTCGATTTTGGGGCCTATATGCGAGGGACCCAAACTGACTCCCTATTTAATGTTTCCCTATTGTTGTGCGGGATGATTAAATTTTGGGTTGAATTGAAATTAACCAATTAGTAGGGACGCTTTGTCCTCCTGTCCAATTATTTATTCGTCATACTTTATGAGTTCCACAATAGGTAGCAGGTACTTAGTTCATTTTTCATTATTAGCTGTTCGTTCTGTATGATTACAATTCCGTGATTGTGGAATGTATCAGGATAAATAACCCCTGACAGTCTGTTAAAGAAAATTCTATTCGGATGAACCGATTTCGATATGTTCAGAACTTTCTTCGACGATCTATCTAAATAAGCCCAAGCATAATATGGGCATAGTGCCCGTACATTTTGAGAACTCACTGACCATATTTGCTCTATGTGTCAAACTGTCATGTAAAAAGTACGATTCTAGGGGTGAACCGTACTTTTGGCATGACAGTTTTTTTAAAACAAATACTTAGCGAGCAAACGAGCAGGTGGATCACCTAATGTTATGTGATAGTTGACACATACCTAGAACAAATTTGGCGACTCATTTGTGCGTTAAATAGGTACTGTGTAGGAATAGGAATGTAAACCATTATAGAGACTTCTACCTTACTCCAAACTAGTGTTCAAACTACAACCTATCTGAACCTAGGTAAGGCGAAGTCGCGGGCATCGACTAGTAGTATAGTATAGATTGACACTCCGAAGAATAATGAACTCATTAAGCCTAACATCATAATGAAAAAAAGGAAAATAAAAGCTACCCTTCCAGAAAAAAATACAAATTCAGCCGGAACAATACCGCGAAACTTTTTCACTCTGAAGTTAGGTACAAGTTACAACAACACAGTCATTTATTCACACAATTTCCTGAGGTTGTTTTCCACGGTACTGCGGTAAGCAGCCGTGGATGGGTTGTGGAAACTTTATAGCCGTCACCAATTGAATCGTTTTATTGTCGCTACTAGGCAGTCTCCCCGTCTCCAAACTATGACCTATGAGGTTGTAAAGAGTCTATGCTATTTATTTGGAGGATTTACATTGCTTGCTGATAAAATAATTGTTCTTTTAGCGCCCGTCATTATTATTTTTTAACCTCCGACCCAAAAAGAAGGGTGTTATAAGTTTGACGTGTGTATCTGTGTATCTGTCTGTAGCATCGTAGCTCCTAAACGAATGAACCGATTTTTTGTTTGAAAGGTAGCTTGATCGAGAGTGTTCTTAGCTATAATAGAAGAAAATCGATTCAGCCGTTTGAAAGTTATCAGCTCTTTTCTAGTTTTCTTATAGAGGTTTTTGTGTCGGGGGTTTTTAAATTTTAATATTTTAAATTATCTTGTAAATAACTTAGTATAGGCTTCATAAGAAAGCTTAGAGTTACTCAGCGGGCGATGGAAAGAGCTATATGCTTGGAGTTTCTCTACGTGCTCAAATCAGAAATGAGGAGATCCATAGGAGAACTTTACTAGAGTAACTAGAGGAGCCCCTGGATTCAGACGGTATAAGAACGTGGCGTGTGGAAATCCCTACAAGAGACCTCTATGCCCAGCTGTGGACGTCTATCGGTTACTAATGATGATGATTATTATTTTAAAAGAATTCTTATATACCACCAAGAGTCCATGATTTCTTCAATCGTATCTACACAGCTTAATAAATAAGACAAAAACTCATATTGCGTATCCACAGGAACTTTTGAAAAAGGGATATTGTAGCATGCTACTTTTACTTCTAGATTTGCTGTCGACATTTTGGATTTTGTTTATTTCAGTTTTAGCCTTTTTATCCGCGCAGATTCAAGTATCTCAAAATCCTTTTGTAGTGAGAGTCTACAACAAGCAAACACAGTTTCGCATTTATAATATGGGTGATATATTATAATCTTTATCTCTCGGTTGCTATTTAAGCAGATTTTTAGTCTACCAAGGGACATTCTAGAGGCGGCAGGGAACAAAACGCCTTAAGTTTGTAAAAAGTTGTTTGTAAAAATAAGGAGTAATGTATGTCATCCAATCCAAGAATAACATTAAAACTCAATTTGTTCTCAGACAGGGGTAGCGAACGGTTTCCTTTGACTTCAATTTAAATGCCGCCACCATGTCTTTATAGTGAGTTTTATGAAAGCGGTTTACCTATACTTATAGGCTTAAAGGATTACCTACGCGATAAATTCGCTTGCAAAAAACAATAGTTTCACCTAATTATCTATTTGCATACAAATGCAAAAAGTTTTGTCTACACGACTGCCTATTTCTGATGTCAATCTGAAAAATTAGTAACAACTGGACTGGAAGAGATCACTGGTAGGTACCTACTGATAAGGTCATCTGTTTTTTTTTTGTATTAATATTAAGAAATAAAGATGTCTAAATTTGAAAAAAAAGTTGTCTGTGTACTTAATAATAATAATAATAATAAATAGGCTTTATTGCTTACTTATTGCTAGTGACAAACATACATATGTTATAAGTAAATTAAATCTATAAAAAAAAAAACTAACAATAGCAATAGGCCGCAAACTCAGCATGGTCGAGCATTGATGGCAATGCTCAGCGCTGGTTTTCAGTTTGCTCCAAAAAATATTGATTAATAAAATAAAAACGCACCGCGCCCGTTGCGTTCCCTGCTTATTGATCAATATTAAAATGAATACAGTACAACCCAAAAAGAACCTTAAAAACCGTACAGTAGAAAGAAAAATGAAAAGGAGAAAAAAGCACACACATACACATAACTAGCAAAAAAAAAAAAAAAAACTAAACAAGATAAGATCTAAACAAGATGTCCCTTCCCAGCTAGGCCTAACGAATAATATTATTAATAACATAAATAGTAGTATTATAGACAACAATAATAATAGTATGGTTCCAATTAATCAAGTAGGTATCTATGTATTATATAACTAAAATTATTTACATTATGCACTAGTCAGATATAGTATGTATATAAATAAGACTAGGATAGAATATTTAGCATATCTAGCCTTAATTTCATTATTAAGACGTGTAAATAAGTAAGTTAGGTGTAAATAAATACAATATAATATAATACTTGCGTATAGCAATAATTTTGTGTGGAAAAAAACTGGTGTCAGATCACGAATAAGCGATTAAGTGGTATTTAGAGGTCCGTATAGCCATTATTTTTGCCAAAAACTTTGGTGATCATTATTTCCTAAATGATGGCCAGCATGGCGGACTATGGCCTAAGTCCTTCTCATTCTAAGAGGAGACCTATGCACAGTAGCAGGCCAGCGATGGGTTGATTATAAATTATAATGATGGTGATATATAGCGTAGGTATACAATAGGTAGGTAAGTAAGCCCATGCAAAGCCAGGACATGTCTGAAAAGGTTGCTTTTCCTCTTGTCTTCTGGTCTCGGTAGGTAATTATGATGAAGCTAATTGTTCTCACAGTGATTTTACGCTAAGCTGGGTAAAACGTACCACACGGAATTGCCTCTCGCAATTATTAAGAGAAGTTTCCCTAGCGCGCTCCCCAGTACTATCCATACAAACGTTCTGATTTGAACATTAACCAATAAAAATTATTGAATCTCGATGAAATTTTGTAGACACGTGCTAGAAACTAATAAATGTGTCTGTGGTTTACCAGATTTGCGTAAAAATATCTAAAAATGACACGAGTTCAAATATTATTTACACATGGGCTTTGTTTCATATTTTTATGGTGCAAATCACACTCAGGTAGGCATTTGTTTTAGAATGTTTACAACAGATTATTGAGTTATTTTGGTTAATTATTGACATGAGAACTATTTTATAACCATTAAAACATATTTAATTACTTGCACTACCACTTGCACCCCAAAATCGCACCCCTCTTCATTTATCCCTCAGAATTGCAAGTTGCAACGCACGTGCTTAGACTCAGGGATCGCCAGGTCACCCCCGCCGGATGACGGCACTAATCCACTCCGGGTTGAGCTTCTCTGGACTAATTCTGTTACATTTAAATATTAAAAAAACCGGTCAAGTGCGAGTCGGAAGGGTTCCGTACTATAGTAATAGATTTTTATGACGTAGCCACAAATTCACGGTTTCCGGACTTTTCCCTTTATTTGTGCTATAAGACATTGCTACCTCTAATGCTTCTAGGTCAATAGGGTTTGATTCCCTACGACAGGCAGACAACAAAGTGAGAGGTATAAGTGTTCCTTTTTCTATGGAGATAAGGAGCCCTATAAATGAGACAGATTAAAAAATCGTTTTATTGCAGGTCAGGGGACCCATATAAACTATGGTTATTTAACATGTATTAAAATTTATTAAAATATAATAAATATTATGTACTTATGTATTAAGTAGATTAAAGTTTTTATCTCTAGTGTTGTTTTTCTTGTCCTGCATACGAGAGGGCAAGATGTTCTTGTAATTAAGACGTTGTACGTAATAGCGCACCTAATGGTTGGTAATCACAAACACGCGCACTCGACTCTTGCTTTTTCTTTTTACACGTCGTCGGCCAAAAAAAGGTACGTCATGGTTCATGTATTAATTATTTGATGTGAGTTTCTTTATTCCACCACAGCTTCTAAATGCCTGAACAAATTTAGCTGTTTAGAGCATTGTTAGAATCTTTACCTACAGTACCTATCAATGGCTGTAATTTTTTTAAACTCAATAAATTAAGGTAGGATCATGATTTTTAATTTGTTTTTACTATTCCTTGTTTACGTCTGAGTTTTATCTTTTTACCGCTCGAAAAATATGTTTAGCCAAACTCATAAAATCACCAAAATATGGGTTGAGTTCCCCTGGATTTCATAAATTTGAATCGTCATCGCTACAAATAAGCGGGAGGTCTTCATAAAATGGTACATATAAGTAATAGGGCGATAATTGCCAAAATTACGCTAACTTGTGTTCGATCATCCCTTCTTCAATAAGAGAAGTTTCCCTAGCTACCCTCTGCTCTACATACCAACGTAGTTTAGTTCTCATTTGAATATTAGCCAATCAAACTCAATAACATTTCGTAGATATATTCCCTAGCGCAAGCCTATCACGCAATAAAAAAAAATGCATACCATGATGGACTACCAGTTCGTTGCCTCGTTTATTATGTTGGAAGCTACTTTATAATATAACGTTCTATGCGTAGAGCTATTCAATTAAAATGTATTCTTATTCTATTCCGAACAAAAATCGTTCTGTGAATACATGATTTTTGTTTGTAATGACAAGTCTGGTGTTGTTGGTTGTCATAAAACTTGTGTTACCATTTTTAACCCCCGACCCAAAAAGAGGGGTGTTATAAGTTTGACGTGTGTATCTGTGTGTCTGTGTATCTGTGTATCTGTGTATCTGTGTATCTGTCTGTGGCATCGTAGCGCCTAAACGAATGAACCGATTTTAATTTAGTTTTTTTTGTTTGAAAGGTGGCTTGATCGAGAGTGTTCTTAGCTATAATCTAAAAAAATTGGTTCAGCCGTTTAAGAGTTATGAGCTCTTTTCTAGTTTTTTGTAGAAAAGAAGGTTAGATAACCGTTAGGTTCATAATATTATGTCAATAGACAAATGTCAAGCTGTCAAGATGGACGTTGCCTAAATACATAATTATTTATTTGAAAATGATGTTTTGGAAAACTCAAATACTTTGGATCGTCGGGGGTGTTATAAATTTTTGATTTACACTTGTACCATACTTATCTATAAAGATACAAATATTTGACCATTTAAAGAATATGGAATTACTAATTTCTGCAGAAAGAGATGAAAATTTTATTTCTAAAGAAAGAAAAAGCATTTTTAAATGGTTCATTTTAGAGTTACCTTTAAACTTTTCAAGTTGTATAAGTATTACTTTGAAGCAACAGTAAGAACGAAGACTTTTTCAATCTCTCTCAGCGGAGTGGACTAGGGTACAAAAGGAATAACTTTCATAATAATACTTTGCATATGTAAATGTGTAAAACAAAATTGTATAACGTCGTCGCTCAGAGTTGGAATGAGCTGAATTACGCCAAGTTAGCTATCCGTGTCCCGGGGCGAGTCTGGGGACCACAGAGATGCAATTTAAAGATAGACTGGCTATGACTGGAAATATTATTAATTATGACAAAAGCGTATACAGTCTAGGGGTACTACACTGCACCCTGCAACTCGCATTCCAATTACCTCGCAATTAACACACAGGCATCATGATTGCGGATGCAGCGTAAAAGTCAAAGTCAAAGTCATTTATTCAAATTAGGTACTATTGTACACTTTCCGATTGTCAAAATATGCATACAATTAGTTGCTGAATATAGCGTCAGAGAGATATTTGCACAAATTGAATTGCATGTTGTCGTACGATTCAAATTATGCAAAAATCTCTCCGCCATTCAGTTCAATCGTCTGTCTACTTTTAGATCCGTTGATATGTAAGCGAAAATAAACTTATTGATCTCTTTTTCTTATTTAATCCTGTCTGTTACTGTAAAATGTTTAAATATCTTTGATGGCACTTGAAAAATCTCTGTCCCGGCGAGGAGATTTGCATGACATTTGCATTGTTTAGCTCGCCCGTGCATCCGCCTAATTCACGGATTGCGTAAACGGTCTGCTTTATCACCTAAATGTGATTACGTTCATAGCAGAATATTCTGAGAATATTCTTCTTTATAAATCTAACTAGTGTATGCCCGCAATTTTATCCTCGTGGACTACAGAAAATTTAAACCTCTATTTTACCTAGTAGGTTGAGTTTTCAAAAATCTTGCGTCATAATAGCTCTCTGTATGCCAAATTTCAGCTCGATCCGTTCAGTAGTTTGAGCTGTGCGTTGATAGATCAGTCAGTCAGTCAGCTTTTCCTTTTATATATTTAGATTTCATTCTGAAAAATAAATAATAATATAAAAAGCAGTTATAAAGTGAAAGTCTTCTGATAAATAATGTTGCTGAGTATTAACTTTGGCAGCTAACCATAATTGATAGATATGCCCTATTACAACTAGGTCACGACATCCTCATCTTATCTATTAAGCCCGATACATATTCCTTGACTAGATTTCTGAAATGTTATATTCCATCCACCTCCGAGCATAGAGTTGATAGAACCTATTGGAGCCAGATTCCAGATGAGCGACCTAAGTTATGGCCTTTAAAGTGTCGCCATCTTAGAGAGCATCAAAGTATTTAAGTCACGTCACGAAAACTTCTTGTGCTATAATTCGCTAAGCAGCGAGCGAGGTGGGGCAATTGAAGCGAGCCTCATTCATCAAGGCAGCAGCGAATATAGTCTAAGAACCAGCGAACGTAAAAGTGAAGCAAATCGAGCTTTTATATCGCAGTCATCATCATCATGATTAACCCATTGCTGACCCACTACTGAGCACGGATCTCTTCTGAGAATCAGGAGGGATTAGGCCATAGTCTACCCATTCAAAATTAGCCCGCTTCTATCTTTGCATCGTCATATCCTACCAAATGAGATAGCATAAGTCAAGACCTTAGTTATCATTGAATAAAAAAATCGGTCAAGTGTGAGTTGTCTCACACACAGAGGGTTCCGTACCACCGTACAAGAAATAATGTTATAGTGGCAATAGAAATACATATTCTGTGAAAATTTCAATTTTCAACCTATTACGGTTCACGAGATACTAAACCCGCTGACATACAGAGTGACGGATTGACGGACAGCGGAGGCTTAGTAATAGACTCTCGTTGGCACCTTTTGGGTACGTAATCCTAAAAATGAAGCTAGTTTTGACCTATATTATATTGAATAGGCAACTTTTAGGCAACCGCGCTCCATCTTGGGCTGCATCTTTCACTTACTAGCAGGTCTGATTGCAGTCAGTCTGTAAATAAATAAATAAAAATGTACTTTTCTACCACAAGCTCTTGGAGTATTTACGCAAAGACGTGAATTTCTACGCGCCCTTCTTTATAAGGGCCCTTTATACGTCGCATGGCCCGACGCTTCCACTAAATGTACGAGGTGTATGTTAGTACAGCGGGGAAACTGAGAAAACTGTTCGTCATACTGATTTTGATATTTACTTATTCATTTTTCATTTATAAGTTACTAGCTTGCGCCTGAAACTTCGTTCGCGTAGATATACCTAGGTTTTTTAAAAATCTCGTAGGAACTCTTTAATTTTCCGGGATAAAAAGTGGGCTATGTGTTAATTTAGGATTCAATCTATTCCAAATATCATTCCAAATTTCAGTCATATCTGTCCAGTATTTTTTGCGTGAAAGAGTAACAAACATACACACAAACTTTCACCTTTATAATATTAGTGTGATAACCAGTAGAGAAGGTGAACTAGAAAAGAGCTGAAAACTTTCAAACCGATTTTCTTGAATTATAGCTAAGAACACTGTCGATCAAGCCACCTTTCAATAAAAAACAAACTAAATTAAAATCGGTTTATTAGTTTAGGTGCTACGATGCCACAGACAGATACACAGATACACAAGTCAAACTTATAACACCCCTCTTTTAGGGTCGGGGGTTAAAAATAGATATCAGCACAGCAATGAGTAGATCCAACAAAAAGACAATTATCATTAAACTAGCGACCCGCCCCGGTTTCGCGCGGGTAGCTTATTACAATTCTCGTAGTGATCTCAATTTTTTTTAAAATAAAATGTAGCCTATGTCACTCAGGAATAATATAGTTTGCTACTGTATTGAAGTAGCAATTATTATTATTATACACTCACCAACTTCGAGATTTTTTGAATCTACTTCAATTAATGTCAAAACTACGAGTATCTTTAAATATGTACGTGCTTATAATAACAGGTACGTGCGAGAGTATACATGTAGGTGAGGTGAAAAATTATTATACGATGTTTGCTACTGTTCTCCATATGGCTGTAGTTTTTAGGTTGATTTTCGCTTGTTTTTGTGTAAAGTATAGTTGGTAGGGAAGTATAAAGCAGTAGGCTTTGGCGTGGTCAGAAATAAGAGGAAGCGGTGCCATCTGTTGGCCTTCGCATCCGGTCTGCCATTTCCGGCGACTGAAATTTTGAATTGCATTATAATGTGGCCTATTACCTACCACCCAGTTATACTTTGTTTTTTCAGGGTTTCGTGCCCGAAGGATGCCAACGGGTCCTCCTCTAGCCTCCGCTTCCGTCCGTCCGTCTGTCCGTCAGCGGGCTGTATCTCGTGAACAGTATTAAGTAGGTAATTGAAATTTTGTCAGTGTGTATTTCTATTGCCGCTATAGCAAAAATATCAAAATAGCTGCCATGAAAATAAAAAAAAAAACAGTGTTATTGACCGATTTTTTGTTGGGTTCCGTATCTCCACCAAAAAAAAAGGAACCTTTATAGGATCATTTCATTTCAAAAGGGAAAACTCCGAAAACCGCGAATTTGCAGTTATATTATCATAATAAAAATCAAAAAGTGTTAATAATATGTCTTACTAGCTGACACCCGCGACTTCGCCCGCGTGGATTTGGGTTTTTCGAAATCCCGTGGGAACTCTTTGATTTTCCGGGATAAAAAGTAGCCTATGTGCTAATCCAGGATATTATCTATCTCCATTCCGAATTTCAGCCAAATCCATCGAGTAGTTTTTGCGTGAAGGAGTAACAAACATACACACACACACACACACACACACACACACAGACACACACACACTTTCGCCTTTATAATATTAGTGTGATTGATGGTACGGGACCCTTCGTGTGCGAGTCCAACTCGCACTTGACCCTTTTTTTTGTCCGGAATGAGATTTAGTGGCTTTTGCACGTACTCTGAGAAGACTTTAGAATGAGCCTGTTTAAAATGTTTCTTTTCATTTCCTTTGTTGAGTTGGTTTTTCCTAGCCCAAGTTTTATAATGGAATTTTATAGGTCTGGTTTGAACTTTGAATCAAGCCATTTGAAATGAAGTTAAATCGTAACTTTTACTTAATGTTCTCGATTTCAAATATCCAATCTTTGATTTGTTTTCCAAAACTTGGATTTAGAGTTACAATAGAACTATCTAGTTTAATAGATACCTAGTCATTTTTATTAGATTTTCTGTGATTTTCAAAGTTTGTTATGAATGGTTACGCAATTTGAGTTATAAGTTTAGTGATATGCCAGTACAGACAGATAGTAGGTAGATATTTTGAATTCCAAAATAAATGAAAGAGTGGATCTATTTCAAATCGTCTCAGGAGTTTCGCTGGCCCACTACTGAGTACGAACATCCTTTCAGAATAAGAAGGGCTTAGGGCTTAGACTATTGGCAGCAGACTATTGGCAGGCAACGGATTGGCAGACTGCACAGTGCACACACCTTTGAGAACATTATGGAGAATTCTCAGGTACGCAGTATTCCTTATGATGTTTTCCTTCACCGTTATCGCAAGGGATATTTACTTGCTCAAAACCCACATAACTCCGAAAAGTTACTTGCGTACCCAAGATCCAACCCCTGACCTGCCAATCAGGAAGCCGAGTTTTAACCACTAGGCCGTCAAGAGCTTGTGATCAAAGGTATTCCATTCCATTCCATCAGCCTGTATGTGTCCACGGCTGGTCCTTATGGCCTGGCCTTTCCCAGAGCGCACTAACAAACACGGCCCGCCACCTTCTTTAGCTCCCGTCAAGGTTCGTACGAAAATAATAAAAGTTTATGAACATAAATACAAGTCGAGGCGGAATATATGCCATCCTTGACCATTGATGTAGAAGGCACACACGCCAGTTACAACTACAAGCTAGTGAACAAACACCATGGATAGCGGCGGGCCCGAGCAAACAGAACATTCATAATATGAACGCCCGAGGCGAGGCGAGCTTATTGACCATCTTTTTCTCTTGTTTACAATGTTACAACTATATTTTTCCATTGTTTACTTTGCCTAGTAGGTATATTTTTAGTAACTCTTTGATTTTCCGGGACAAAAGTAGTCTCCTTCCCTGGGATGCAAGTTATCTCCAATTTTTTTCAAAATTGATTTAACAGATGGGCTATGGAAAGACACAGTTTTGATTATTATATTGCAATATGGATTTTCAAAATCTTGGAATGAATTAAAATTCGGTCAAGAACACACGCTGGGTTTCATAACGTTGTACAAGAAATAACACTTTATTTTTTTTAATTTCATGGCTGCCATTTTTAAATTTTTATTATTTGTTGTTTTAGCGGCAATAGAAATACTCTTTCTGTGAAAATCTCAATTCTCTACCTGTTCATGAGATACAGATACAGCCCGCTCAACAATCAGGCAGACAAACAGATGGAAGGTCGGACTACGGAGGCTTAGTAAAATAGCACCCTTGGGGTACGGCACCCTAAAAACCCCAACTAGCTCTCTCAGAGTTTAAAATAATTTAAAAGAAAATCAGTGAGTACAAAAATTCATTGTCTTCCTCCTCTAAACTTTGCAACTAAAAGTCACCCTAAATAGTGAATGGCTTCCGATCTCGATAGACGCTGAACCGAAGTCGAGAATGCCCAATTGAGTTATCCTTCCAGATTGCGGCTCTCACCTGACTGCTAATGCGATTACCACTCGGCGATATTATGCACACCCCGATCAGACCACTGCCATCCGAACTTTAACTTTATTATCTCTGACTAGAGTTTAGTTTTAAAGTACTGTTGAATGACTCTTGCTAGTTCATTCAAGGGGATTACTTTTTTGGCACTGACTATTTTGTCGTACTAGACACGAGTATATAACGTGGATGGAATATGGATATAAGAATTATCACCATTTTTACTACTACAACTGCTTACTAAATCATTTGTTTTCATAAAGAATGTTTTAAATACCTGAGTAAATGCGCAAATCAACAAAAATAACACATAGTTTAAAGTATCTTTTATAACATGTAATTAATCGTGGTATTTGTGAAATGTGTGACAAATATGTACATTAATTACATTCTTTGTGATTAACCGAATTCATATATTTATATTAGTACTACTGACATTTTCATTTCTCAGTGAGAGTTACATATATCTCCATAATTTACGCAAAATCTTAAGTTACTTAAACTCTGTGATAAGCGCTGTGCGTTGATATTTCAGATCGCCAGTAAATTCTTTATTGAAAGTTCGTATAAAACGTGTATTTTTTTGGAGAAATTCTCACTTAGGCCTCTCATTTATTATTATGGAAAGTGGAAATAGCTCGGTGCGTCGAGCGTCTAAAACTGCAAAACTTTTGAACGCTTTCCGACTAATTTATGCTAAATTGCAGCTTTAAACAACTTCACAACATTAAAGTGTGATTTTTTGTTATTTATTGAGTGGTTCACGCTTTATTTTTAATCACTTTGCGCTTACCGAATTACTTCTTTCGCATGTGTTGCAGAAGTATAGGGATAGGTTTGAATAATAGACACTTTCCATTTTCACTTCACTGTATTTTTGAACATAGTTTTCGCTTACAATTATTATTTCTCAATACCCGTCTTTGTTCGACTCCTTCGCTATTTTAAATCAGTTTGACAGATATATTTTTAAGGTAGGTAGGTACTAGTTTTCGGGAAGCTATTTGACAAATTACCATAGAGGTAAACCATAGTGATGCAATAGACAATTAACGTAACAATTATATCAGCTAAATGTAAAATACGACACAATATGTATTGATCTAAATAGTTAATAACTAAATGTGATTTATAATCCATTCCCGCCAATTATTTATAAATAATAGTAATTAATCTGATATAGGTCTAGATGTCTATGACTCATGATATAAGGCAGCATCTTGAGGTAGTTGTTAACACTCGGCCATCCTGGAAAGGCCGTGCCCCACGGCCCGCTGATAACAACCCGGCTTTCGCATCATCGGCCACCTGGCAAAACAAAAACACCGAACAGTAATATGCACTTAAGAGGTTACCTAAAAAACGCTTGGTCAATCTGTTTCGCCACCATGTGATCAACATTAAAAGGCTAAATAATAATAGTGTCTCACTTAGTCAACCATGGTCATGTAGACATTCATAATTTAAATTAGAAATATGTACATATGATATAATATTCTATAGATTCATTTTAGTTATTACCTACTTTATGTTAAAATTGTTATTGATTTTCTTCTTTTTTTTTAATGATTTGCTATAAGATTTAGGTATTCAATAAAAATAACTTTTGATTACCAGTGGGTATGTGATTAATATTGACGAAATATAAGTAACAGATTTCATTGTAGCTTCCTACTATCCAAAATTGTAGGTACTTAAATGACTATCAAGATAAGTTCTATAACAGCTGACGTCATGACTCATGAGACAATTTTATTAAGAAGTTAAAATTGGTTTAGAATTATGATTGGCTCAGCACTTTCTAGTTGCTTATCGTGGTGCACGGGAAAAGTTAGGTATCAAATTGTAACATCTCGCAGGTTCGGTGGTATCTTTCGAGGTCGCTAACATAATATTATTATCATGTTAGTAATTAGGTAAGTAACTGACTTTCGATGCTTTAGCGTTTTCTATTATAAAGATGAATTTGCCACGGTGATGACACCTATAAACCTGGAAAGCAAAACTGTGTCCATATTTATACGAAATTTCATTTCTAGCCCTTTTTCTTTTAATCCGTACTAAACGTTTATTGAATTTCATACTCATTTTTCTCTAAGGTATATGTAATTTTCAATTACTTGATATTTTTATAATTGTGAATATATACCTAGATTTTAACAGGTTGGCAGAGGGTTTTGTTTTAGCAGAGTTTATTTTTGGTACTTTCAAATTATGTCGTACATACGTAGTTTAAAACTATATTTTTCCCATTTTGAATAAATCATGCATAATAAATTTTTATCATTGAAAGGTCACACAGATATTATAAAAGGTATATCTAAGTAGTAAATAGACCCGTGGCGTAGGTCACACAGACCGTTTGCGTAGGTCACACAGACTCGTTGTGTAGGTCACACAGACTCGTTGCGTAGGTCACTCAGACTCGTTGCACAGGTCACACAGACTCGTCGCTTGGGTCACACAGGCTCATTATGTAGGTTTTATAGACTATTTGTGCAGGTATCCCAGATTATTTGCGTAGGTGACAGAGTGCGTCGAATAAGTAGCTCATTCAGATTCGTTGCATAGGTGATGCAGTCTTCTTTGTGATTTCATACGGATTATTCATAGGAAGATCTCACAGATATATTCTAGGGGTACGCCACAAAGTAGGTACAGACATTGTACTTAAAATGCATTTTTTTTTGCTCAGAAGGTGAATTTCTATGAGGAATAAGGAACAGAATAAAGCATAAGTACAAAAGAACAAATCTTATTTCCACAAGAAACAAGAAACAGGATTGATACAAAATAAGGCATCTAGGAGAGCAATTTCGAAAATGAAAGGATGTCTTTTAGCACTATTTGAGAATTTATAAAGTTACCGAGGTTCGGGATAGTCGGCAAATATTATCATGTCTCAGTTTATTATATTAGATACCAGAATGCAAACAAAAGGAATTTCTTATTTTATACAACACTATTACTACATTAATGGGCCATCCATGTCAAAAGTTAATTAGTAATTAATTAGGGCATATAGAGCTCTAGACATAAATTTAGAAAGTATTTTATTTTATTCATGACTTTTGTATTTTTGAAACATACTATATTTACTGAAGACAACCATACTGTTGGTCCGACGACATCACCAAGCTTGCGGGGAAAACTTGAAGGAAGCTCACCCAGCATTCAGAAGAATGGCGTGTACGTAAGGAGACCTACTTATGTCTAACAATGGATAAATAAGGGCTAACAAGAAGAGGAAGTTACTTTGTTTCGAAAGTTACCTAGACATTTCGTTACGGGTCACTCAGACTTTTCGATACCAAAGTCGCTCAGGTGTTTCGCTACAGAGGTTATTTAGACGTCCTGTCAGGGAATTCACTCAGACGTTTCGTTACGGAAGTCACGCAGATGTTTCATTAGGGAAGTCATTCAGACATTCAGATAGGGAAGTCACTCCGATGTTTCGTTACGGAAGTCACACAGACGTTCCGTTAGGGAAGTCACTCAGACATTCAGATAGGGAAGTCACTCAGATGTTTCGTTACTGAAGTCACACAGACGTTCTGTTAGGGAAGTCACTTATTTCTTTAAGTGAAGATACTCAGAAATATCTTTAGCGAAGACATTCGGACATTATCTTGATGTTATTCAGCATTTACTGGTTTAGTAATATCATAAGATTTTCTTTCGATTCAAAATTAATAACTGTTGTTTTAGTAGGTTATCGATATACGATATTATCTAGGTTATATATTCTATAATCTGTGTACTTATAGTATTATGTATTTTATTTAATCTATTAATAGCACTTAAAAAAATGTTTTATCTAGGTTATATATTCTATAATCTGTGTACCTATAGTATTATGTATTTTATTTAATCTATTAATAGCACTTAAAAAAATGTTTTTGCATATAAAGTTAAAGATAAAGAAATCTCATAAAGAATCTTAAATTAAGCGCTGCCAGCTTAATTTTCCGCATCAGACTTTTATCAATTGCATTAATTGTCGTCAGCTTAGTAATTTATTATATTTGTTAATTTTAATATGTAATAGTGAAATAATAATTAATACTTGTATTTATTTAGTTTTATCGTTCTTCTTGCTAACTACCCACCATAATATTAAGTTTACTTGGCACAATAAATTGCAAACGTTGTATACACTTATCATTGATATTCATATCAGTGTATGTTATAGTGCGTAAGTATTTAATAAATGTAGAATATGTATATTTTAAGTGTTTCTTATTAAATAAATCAATAAGTTAAATTTTATGCTTGGACGTTACGACGTCCTAGCTCGTTAACGGCAAAATAAGGCCATAATGTCACAATCGCAATCACCTTTAATTGGTCAACGCTCACTCACTTCCGGCTATGTGAATGCATTGTTGAGATAAGAATACCAATCACAGCGATTGAGATTGTAATAATGATTGATACAGTCTTTCAGCAATCGAACAAATTGTCTTCCTATAATTCGTAAAATAAAATAAAATAAACCTATCATACTGTTACTTATAAACTTTTGACCTTTACATAATCCTATTATTGAATTTCATGTACTATACTAGCCAATAGTTAACGTAGTTTGGTACAATAGTCTCTTTTGTATAAGTACTCATTTTTATTATATATGATTTGTCAAAAACAAATAAAATAAAACTAGTAGCTCAGTTTGTTGTAGGCTCTACCTAGCCTAGGCGCGTTTGGAATCCTTGCTTAATTTTGAATTTATGCAATTAATTGACACCATTACATCATTACCTTATAAATTCAATTGACGATCAAAGTGTTCCCAATTTCTATGTGTTCTCTGTAAAATTTGTTTTAACGAAATAAATATTTTTGTATTTTGTATTTGTATATACTTTATTAATCAGCACACTGGGCTATGGCGGTAGAGGCGGTTGTCAGAATTTTTGTGATTCAATTCATTCCACAGGATTAGCGGTGTTTGGAGTACCTACTTAATAACGGCGTATACAGGTTATTTAGTTTGTAAATAATAATCTCACAAAAAAATTTGATTCGATGATATACCTAAAATTATTAATTTATCTAACGAAGGTAGTTTGACAAAATCGATATTTCACTCATTCAATGCCATACGATCTGTTGCTAAGTGAAATGGCCTACATCACAGAGATCACAATTAAGTAGATAGGTTTTTTTTTTTTTCTGTTATAACACACGCATGCACATTTTTTTTCATAATCTGCTAAGTGATTGTATGTGTGCGCACCCAAAACCTCCTTTATGATGAAAACTTTAGATAATTATGGTATTATCAAATCATTTGAAAAATTTACTTCCAGTATCAATGTGGGCAGGCAAATATTCTATCTGCACTAATGTTAATATTTTGAGAGGCATTTGCATATGCTCAGAAAATTGATGGATAGAGTGAATATACCTAAAACGACTCACCGGGTGCGGGTATGCTCGATTTTGTTGCTATGGCGACACAGGAGGACGAGTGGCGGCTGGCACGGTGCGGCAAGTAGTGGCTGGCACGGTGCGACGAGTGGCAGCTGGCACGGCGCGGCGAGTAGCAGCTGGCACGGCGCGGCGAGTGGCGGCTAGCATGGTGCGGCGAGTGGAGGCTGGCACGGTGCGGCGAGTGGTGGCTATCCCGTCAGTAGATTACAGCTGCGCTTCTTGTCCCCGCGTGGCGAAGACGTAGTAAAGTTTTATTCCCCTTTTCTTCATCTTGAAGCCTGCGCCGAAGTAGTAGATTCTTCTACAATTTTTCGATGATGATAAGTAGGTACCCTCAATAAAGTAAGTAGGGCTTCTGGTATTGGTAGACCGTAATTTTGCTCGTCGGTATTTCAACTTCAAGTCCCCTGATATTATAATACACAGGACAGTCCTCGGGTCGCATCTTGAAGATGAGTTTGCGTCGATATAGGCCCATGATGTTATTTTCTAAGAGAGGCGTGGTGTCTTCAGAAGAGAAGAAAAAAAAATTTCTTTTCACGTTCTTCAATGTTCTGCTCTCTTCTCTTCTTGTGATCCCACTTCTGACTGTTGCAGAAGTATAGGGATAGGTTTGAATAATAGACACTTTCCATTTTCACTTCACTGTATTTTTGAACATAGTTTTCGCTTACAATTATTATTTCTCAATACCCGTCTTTGTTCGACTCCTTCGCTATTTTAAATCAGTTTGACAGATATATTTTTAAGGTAGGTAGGTACTAGTTTTCGGGAAGCTATTTGACAAATTACCATAGAGGTAAACCATAGTGATGCAATAGACAATTAACGTAACAATTATATCAGCTAAATGTAAAATACGACACAATATGTATTGATCTAAATAGTTAATAACTAAATGTGATTTATAATCCATTCCCGCCAATTATTTATAAATAATAGTAATTAATCTGATATAGGTCTAGATGTCTATGACTCATGATATAAGGCAGCATCTTGAGGTAGTTGTTAACACATGCTAAAAATTTTTACTAGTAATTCTTTTTTCTGGTTGTGCCACACACTTCTTCGGCTTGTTGGCATTCATTGATCAAGTGGAGGAAGCTGTTATACGATATATTTAAGAAATAAACCCGTCCGCTTCTCGAGTCTAAATTGTAAACAAAAAGAGTTGCAGCCTGCAAAACTTTTTGGTTTACCCATCTTGTAGTTAAATAGATGCGTTGGCTATAGGGAATGTATGTAAAGAACAGAGATCCAATCAACCCAGCCCACCTATACATGAGTTCCACATTTTTCAATCTAGACGGAAGCTCGAGGCGTCGATAGTAGTAGGTATGTAAGTTAACGCTGCAGTCAATATTGGATATTTACCGACTGCCACAAAGGCTTGCAGAGCTGCAACGTCGCTATTGGATTTATAACGCCCATTGATACTCGTACAGGAATTGTCTTCTATTGCTTCTAATGTATTTAGTTGGTGCATTGTAGGTCGGTTCATAATATTACCCTTTGAGCGACTTCCAAGTGTTTTATTCTTATTAAATACCTGACACTCTACCAGTACTTATTGTCTCAAATGTACATAATAGTGGCAACACAAAAATAGTGTTAGTTATTTATTTTTTGACATGCAAATACCGTCCACGGAATTTATGAAGTCAAGGAAAGAAGTTGAAGGTTTTCTTGATGATTTCAAAGCAAATACTAAGCACTTAAATTCTTTTCAAAAACCACTACACTAAGAGTGCTAGATATAGGCTAAATATTTGCTGTATCTACGCATGTACAGTCAAAGGCCGTAAGTCGTTTAGCACCTTCGCGTGGCACGGTTATGCACATGCGTTAGGGTATGTGTGGCGTGTTTATAGAAAAAGTTTGTAAGTGCGACAGGTTATTGATGCATAGTTTCGCGGAATTGCTACTCGAATTCTGAGGCCGACGGTACCTACCCTTCTTCACACCCGGGTGATAGGAAAGAATACAAACATGAGCATGTATTCCACATGGTTCCAGCACCGATATTGGCGTCGGGCAGTCGAATGTGCAAATATTGACCTGACAGGATTGCTCCTCGCACTACAACCTTGTTTTTGGAGTACCCTCTTGTTAACCATGGACATGCCATACGATTGTGCGTTCTATTCCCCTTTTTATAACATTTAGATTAGAACAAAATGTAATCCGTGGATGGGGTACGTACAACGTGTAAACTTTTGAAGGCTCTTAAGGATTTTTTGTGAAGTATTTCGATGATATATTTTCGAACAAGTGCATTTCACAAAATGTTTTTATTCGCGATGTAAACTACTTGTAGGACTTTTTGCTTGAAGACGTCCCAGCGCCGCCGACGAGGAAACGACTATTATAGCTGTCAACTATTTTCTCGCTCAAGTAATTTACAATCGATGTACGTACATGATTCCGTGTCAATAAAAGAGATAGATATTGTAGTTGGGTGAGCTGACTAAAGCGCTCAGCTCTTCTTAGCGCAAAAGCAGTCGGACGAGTGAGAGAAAGAATTCTCTATCATACACTCACTCATAGCCTAGCGACAAAACTATTTCAACTACATACTCGCTTCTCCTTGCTCGCCAACTTGTTCCTATAGTTTTTAACTAAGTAAATAGCATTGGTCCTAGTAGTCCAGTTTCACAAGTTAACTCTCTACTTACAAACGCAAAATGTTAATAAGCTCTTGGGACAATAGCAAAACAATTGACTATATCAGGGGGCACGGCAGTGCCCCCGCCAAGACGAGCCAAACGCGGCGGCCGGGGCGCTACGTACCTTTTTCTCGAAGTGTTTCGCCGTATTTTCGACCCGTCATAACTTCGGTCTGGATGACGCTAGAAAGCTGAAATTTTCAGTATAAGGTGTCCTCAGCAAATTTACCAAATATACCGAATATCAAATATCTAGCTTTTATGGTTACAGATTTATTGATACCTAAAATACGCCGATTTCGTCCCTCACTGATGATCATCAAAACCTCTACTCAAAACCTCTAAGGTACTTCCCGAAGTCCTAGAAGACTGAAATTTGGTATGTAGACTAGAAATTACATACAAACTACAGGAAAATTAAGACTTTGGAAATTCCCCCCCTCTACGCCTCTTATGAGAAAAGCAAATCTGTAAATTCTGTCGCTAGAATGCTGATATTTTCAGGATAAGATGTCCTTGGCAGACTTATTAAACGCACTGAGTATCAATTGTCTAGCTTTTATAGTTTCAGATTTATTGACAGTCAAACTTCTAGTCTGTAATTCTAGGGCACTTCCCGAAGACCTACAAGACTGAAATTTGGTATGTAGACTAGAAATTGCATACAAACTACAGGAAAATTAAGACTTTGGAAATTCCCCCCCTCTACGCCTCTTATGAGAAAAGCAAATCTGTAAATTCTGTTGCTAGAATGCTGATATTTTCAGGATAAGATGTCCTTGGCAGACTTATTAAACGCACTGAGTATCAATTGTCTAGCTTTTACAGTTTCAGATTTATTGACAGTCAAACTTCTAGTCCGTAATTCTAGGGCACTTCCCGAAGGTCTAGAAGACTGAAATTTGGTATGTAGACTAGAAATTGCATAAAAACTACAGGAAAATTAAGACTTTGGAAATTCCACCCCCTCTACGCCTCTTATGAGAAAAGCAAATCTGTAAATTCTGTTGCTAGAATGCTGATATTTTCAGGATAAGATGTCCTTGGCAGATTTATTAAACGCACTGAGTATCAATTATCTAGCTTTTATAGTATCAGATTTATTGACAGTCAAACTTCTAGTCTGTAAGTCTAGGGCACTTCCCGAAGTCCTAGAAGACTGAAATTTGGTATGTAGACTATAAATTGCATACAAACTACAGGAAAATTAAGACTTAGGAAATTTCCCCCCTCTACGCCTCTTATGAGAAAAGCAAATCTGTAAATTCTGTCGCTAGAATGCTGATATTTTCAGGATAAGATGTCCTTGGCAGATTTATTAAACGCATTGAGTATCAATTGTCTAGCTTTTATAGTTTCAGATTTATTGACAGTCAAAACTTCTAGTCTGTAATTCTAGGGTACTTCCCGAAGTCCTAGAAGACTGAAATTTGGTATGTAGACTAGAAATTGCATACAAACTACAGGAAAATTAAGAAATTGGTAATTTCACCCTTCTACGCCTCTGTATGGGGGAAGCAAATCTGTAAATTCTATCGCTAGAATGCTGATATTTTCAGGATAAGATGTCCTTGGCAGATTCATTAAACGCACTGAGTATCAATTGTCTAGCTTTTATAGTTTCAGATTTATCGACATTCAAAACCTCTAGTCACAAATTCTAGAGTACTTTCTGAAGTTCTAGAAGACTGAAATTTGACATTAAGTAGGAATTTCAACAATTATGAACAACAGATAAATTAAGAAATCGGGTCCCCCTTCATCCCCTCGTATATGAGATGCATATCTGTAAATTCTGTTGCTCGAATTCTAAAGTTTTCAGGATAAGATGTCCGTGGCAGATTTATCAAACGTACCAAGTATCTGTGTTTCCTGAAGTCCTAAAAGACTGAAATTTGGTATATCTGCTTCAAAACTGAGTTGCAAGATTCCACCCGAACAAACATATTTACATACGAGTACATTGCAAGTTGAATAAAAGCTTTTAAAAAAAGAGGTAACGATAGAGAGTGGGCCATGAAAATGATGTACCTACAAAAAATAGATCCAAAAAAATCTAGGGCACCTGCCAAAAAGAAATGAAATCCCACCAAAAACATTTCATGTAAAAATGTAGCCAAGACTCACAAGTTCATAATGTTTTCACTGTTAAAAAGTTATGAGATCTCTAGTAGAGCCAAGCCCCTAGCTGAGCTTAGATTTGTGCTGGCCATGGGGGGACCTATCCCAAGTCCAAAGTAATATAGCTCTTAAATGTTCTTGACTGTATCAAATTTATAATAATAAATAACAAATCACTCTACTTACAAGCTCTGATTCTACAAACCCTATATCTTGGTAAAAAAAGTACGGCTTGGCCGTTTACAGTTCGTGGATTTTTTATCTGAAATGACATCTAAGTCCGGAATTGCTTCTGCGACCATCACAAAGTACAATACAAATTAGTAATTGTCGAAGAAACTTATTCCTTAAGGCCTTAAAATATGTTATGTCATGTAATAGTTTTACGAACATTAAACGGCCAAGCCGTCCTTTTTTTACCAAGATATAGGGTTTGTAGAATCAGAGCTTGTAAGTAGAGTGATTTGTTATTTATTATTATAAATTTGATACAGTCAAGAACATTTAAGAGCTATATTACTTTGGACTTGGGATAGGTCCCCCCATGGCCAGCACAAATCTAAGCTCAGCTAGGGGCTTGGCTCTACTAGAGATCTCATAACTTTTTAACAGTGAAAACATTATGAACTTGTGAGTCTTGGCTACATTTTTACATGAAATGTTTTTGGTGGGTCCTCATGTCGTGAACTGTGTGAGTCCCTAGTTTGCACTTTCGTAACACTGTAATGAATTTAAACTAACGTTTATCACAGAACGGTCCAAACGGCCGGGACACTGCAAATGTATGTAAAAGGCTTCCCTTTAAAGGGTTAAGTGTAAAGTTAATTATATAACAGAGAGGCTGGGGGTCATGCAGACCGGTAATTAGTTCCGTTGATCATACTAGAGGAAAAGAGACACAGTTATCTACAATGTCTAATGAGTGAAAAGGATAGGACACGGCGGGACGTTTTCGGGAATAAATTGTGATATTATTTGTGGAAGCGACCACTAAATTAAAACAATTGTAATTAAACGGGTTAAAACTGCTGTGAACCGAGTATTTTATCAAATAACGGTGTGTATGGATGTTGAATATGAGAACTTATTTAATTTTTAAATGAACAAATAATACTTAATTGTAGGCGCAATCATTAATATTGCAATTATTGCCAATGCGTAATAAAATCGCGCGTAAAAGATAATAAGAACGTTTTATCACAATCACAATTTTTTTATCCAACTTTATACATATAATAATTCATTCAAAATACTTTGTAACACTTTTGATTGTCAATTGTTGGATTTGTAAGATAGTAATGTAATCGTGATAATAATTAATTACGTAAACTGTCATTCGCTCATCATTTTGGGGCATTGACCCAATTTTTACGCGCTATACATTGCGGGTTTCAAAAATACTAAATCACTAAAACTCCAAGTTAAGGCAAATGATTATTGGCATTTGATTGTGTTTAGGTAGTATTACCCTAAGTTTTCGCTAGCGTTCGGGATACACCTTGTAAGTATATTTTTCTGTTAACGTCGGAAAATGTCCATTGAAACCGATCGTAATGAAGTATTAAAATTCAAAGGTCCTCCATAAAGCATGGTAATTAGATCGCATAATGCGGAGCACCCTCTACAGCGGGCGGTGCGGGCTTTATCATGAAAATTACGCCTAATAAGTAGTAATGGCTGTTGCCGCGCCCGCTGCATGCATTATAAGTAGCATAGCACACAAACTAAATAATGTAATGCTTACTTTGTAATTTTTATCCATACTAATATTATAAATGCGAAAGTGTGTCTGTCTGTCTGTCTGCTACGTTTTTACGGCCCAACCACTGAACCGATTTTAATGAAAGGTACAGACTTAGGATACACACCGGGGAAGGATATAGGCTAATTTTTATCCCGGAAAATCAAAGAGTTTCCACGGGATTTAATGAAACCGAAATCCACGCGGGCGAAGCCACGGGCATCCTCTAGTATTCCCTAAAAATTATAAATTATATGGAGTATACCACACTATACCTAGTATAATATAATAACTAGATGATGCCCGCAGCTTCGCCCGAGTGGATTTAGGATTTTAAAAGTCACTTGATTTTGGGTTTTTCTGTCAGAAAGAAAAGGGTTTAGTTATAGTTTACCATCAGTGCGGATTAGCAGACTTCACACATCTTTGAGAACTTTATGGAGAATTCTCAGGCATGCAAGTTTTCTTACAATGTTTTTCTTTACCGTTAAAGCAAGTGATTGCTTAAAACTCACATAATTCCGAAAGTTAGAAATGCGTGCCCGGGATCGAACCCCCGACCTCCGTAGTAAGAGGCGGACGTCTTAACTCTTAACCACTAGGTATTTATGGCTCTTCTGTATTAAGTATCTACAACATATGTAGGGATTGGGTTCGATCACATCTTTCCCTCTCCCAAATGACTTGTTTCATTTACTTTTTGCTCCCGAATGCTTCTACGTCGATCCCGAACGCCCCTATTGTGGAGATCATAATGGTTGCCATCCAGAAGCCACGCAAAAAGAAAATGATAAAGCTAATAGAACCTTCATGTAATGCCTGCTAACACTCGTATATTATGAAAATATTTTGTGTACTTTTTAACCCCCGACCCAAAAAGAGGGGTGTTATAAGTTTGACGTGTGTATCTGTGTATCTATCTGTGGCATCGTAGCTCCTAAACTAATGAACCGATTTTAATTTAGTTTATTTTTGTTTGAAAGGTGGCTTGATCGAGTGTTCCTAGCTATAATCCAAGAAAATCAGTTCAGCCGTTTGAAAGTTATCAGCTCTTTTCTAGTTACTGTAACCTTCACTTGTCGGGGGTGTTATAAATTTTAATTTACATTTGTTATGTCTTAGATCGATGAAATTTCCTTTTCTTCAAAGAACTTACTTTCGCGAGTCCGTTGTTAGATAGAATCGGTGTGAGATTTGCAACGTATGACCCATCGCAGACTCATTACTTACCACGGGTCTCCTCTCAGAATGGAAAAGGTTTGGCCATAATCCACCACGCTGGCCAAGTTGGCATGTTTAGTAGTGGGAGGGCAAGCGGTGCATATCGCATGCTGCATGTTGCACCATACAGATATTATGTCTGTTTCAGCGGATTATAGCAAATTAAGCTTTTGGTTCCATGTATTTCCATATTCTGGTTTGAAGAAGTTTTGAACCAAAATCCAACGATTGTTGATAATTAATTCTCTTCATGCCTTTCCACTATTAACAGGACTTACTTTCGACGGATACACTAAATGACCGGAAAAGTCGACTGATTTCACTAGTACACGAATCTTATATCTACGTATCCACACACATGACGTTTTCCTATACAAAGAACTCTTTCAGGCCGGCATCGGCGCAATTAAAGACAGGTTGGATGCATTAGGTGCATTCTAGCGGAATGTAAGGGGAGGTGAGGGAGGAATAGGGGAGGGGGGATACTAACTCACTTATGCAGAGCCGTGCCGGTGCTGTGATTCAATTTGTACCGTTTTATTGAGTGTAAATTGCTACAGACGGCGCGGGTGGCCCGTCTATACTGTGCTTTTATAGTCTATGTCTAGGCACAGGTAGGTATTGCTACTGGACGCAAGTTCCAATAACATTTTTTTATTTATTTTTATTCCGATACAAATTAGCCATTGACTGCACTGCAAAAAGTTTTCCTTAGATTTGTGATATCTCAAGAATGGTGGTTCTTAAAAAAAGTATAAGACAATTTTTGTAGATAATTTATTTAATTTTTGTAGATAATCTACAATTTTTGTCTAACCTATTTTATGACTAAACTTACTGTTTAGCTAGAAAATGCAATACACCCATTTTTGTGAACGTTTTTTTTTTGTAAATGTGGATCGATGGGAACTTTTTACAATTCGTTTATATTGGGGTTCCCAAAATTCGTACCATTTTGTAATTCTATGCCAATAATTGTAACCTTGAATGTCCATTTTGATCGGACTATAACCAATATAATTTAAGTATACCCCATAGTGAAAAAACCGGCCAAGTGCGTGACAGACTCACGCACCGAGGGTTCCGCACTGTATTTTTCCGACATTTTGCACAATAAATCAAAAACTATTATGCATAAAAAGAAATAAAAATCTGTTTTAGAATGTACAGGTAAAACCGTTTCATATGATATCCCTCTTGGTATATCTTACTTTAAAATATTAATTATTTTTTCATGAACACATTTTAATTTTTTTTTGTGATGTGACTACAAATTCACGGTTTTCGGATTTTTTCCTTTACTCGTACTATAAGACCTAGCTATCTAACAAATTTAATGATTCTAGGTCAACGGCAAGTATAGGTTTCATGTAGGTTTTCTTGACAGACTCGACAGACGGCCAGACAGACTACCATGTGATCCTATAAAGGTTCCTTTTTTCCTTTTGAGGTAGGAACCCTAAAAAATGCGTCGTCTGAGAGCGACTAACTATAATAAATAGATTTGTTCATCTGTTTGTACAGCATCACGCCACACCGCGCGTGTGCTACGCGGAAAGGGAGGAGCCCATTTGTCTTGGCGTTCAGCCCTCGATTGACACGCTCATAGTATTACCGGCTACTACCTACGAAAGGCGTACCGCATATTTGTATTTCGTTCCAATATCCGGTGCATATCCGCCAAACATACAAGTAGTTACAAATATGAAATACTAGCTAATACATGCGACTTTGTCTGCCAGAATTTAGGTTTTTAAAGATCTCGTGGGAACTCTTTAATTTTCCGGAATAAAAAGTACTAAGCCTATGTGGTACCAGCCACAATTTTTTTTTCACGAGAAAAAAAGGCCTTTAACTATAGCCATGCAAAAAATTACGCTGATTCATTGCATCGTTGCGGCGTGATTGAAGAACAAACCAATAAATCAAGAGACACGCTCTTCTTCACATTGGTAGTAACAGGTGACTTATTACTAGAATAGAATTAAACCCATATTCAAATTCAAATTCAAAATATTTTTATTCAATTAGACTTTTACAAGTTCTTTTGAATCGTCAAAAGCATCTACCACTGGTTCGGAATGCCTTTCCTACCGAGAAGAACCAGCAAGAAACTCGGCATACCTATCTACCTATTTGTACTAATATTGTAATCATAAAAGTAGAACGCACAATTTTAAACGTAAAAGCCTGTACAAGATCTCTACATTTTATTAAAAACAAGCGTTTTATAAAATGATGGAATGAATTTTTTTTATGATGTCAAGCAAATCTTATAGTAAAGTATGCCTGTTCGGGTTAACAAAGTAGGCCGTTTCAGTTTTAGGGTTCCGTGCCAGAAAGCTGTAAACCTTTTACTTTTCAATTATTATCGGACGTGGCTAGCGGATGTAGCCGACTGCCGCGACTTATAGGTTTCTACACTGTACAAACTATCGGACGTAAGTCTTGAACGGAACCTTGTGCGCTCGGACGTCCGAGAGATATCCCGCAAGCCGCGTTCCAAAAGACTGTGGTGCACACGTAACGGGTATCAGCCGCAGCTTACGGACGCGTCCCATAGTTTGTTTCTGCCTGTATGCATCCGCTGTCCGTTCGTCTGTTCGTCCGTCTATCCGTCTGTCTATCAGCGAGTTATATCTCATGAACCGTAATAGGCAGAGAGTTGAAATTTTCACAGAGTGTGTACTGTTCTCACTATAACAACAAATAATAATAAACCTAGATGACGATTTCAATTAAAATGACCGCCATACAATTTTTTTATCACTGTTATAATGTCTTGTGTATAATATAGTACGGAACACATGAAGTGTGAGTCCGAGTCGCACTTGACAAGTTTTTATTCATAATCTGTTGCTCATTAAATAACCGTCGAGGAAATCTTACAAAAATTTCTAAAGAAAATATTCAAACTCGCGCTGTCATTTCATTTCAATACAAAATTACGATAAAACAAGCTCATTAAGCAACTGCCGCGCTTTAAAGGGAATTAAGAAATGGGAACAGATTCCAAACCGCTCGGTTCTAATTAGATTCTTAATGATTGCCACTTTGCGCCATTGAAACGGCTGAAGAGAGGGAATTATTCAAAGTATCTGTAAGCAACATTCCTCAGCCGAGAGCTCGTCAGTTATTTATTTTAAGTCTTCTATTCTATTCCGAAACTTACAATTTCTAATCACATTATTCAATTAAGCTAAAAGAAAAGCTATCTGGTGTCTTTATTATCGGTACAACGTCACTTGAAACCAGCGACTCCCCGCGACTCCTTTGCTTGCGGCTGAAGAGAGGGAATTATTCAACGTATCTGTAAGCAACATTCCTTTGCTGAGAGCTCGTCAGTTATTTATTCTAAGACTTTATTCCGAAACCTACAAATTATAATCACAAAAGTATAATTAAGTTAAAACATAGTTCTCTTAAAGGGACTTCGACATGGTCTTGCGCCGCCTGAATCCAGCGGCGATTGGTTTCATCTGTCCACCTAGTGGGGCTCATCCACCGCTGCACTTTCCAGTGCAAAGTCGCTATTCCAGCACTTATTAGATACTTTATTGTTCGCTCTGCTGTAAACAAAATAAAGTCGATGATATACTTTTCTGTCAAATTTTGTATGTAACTATGTATGTATCTTTTCACAAAGGTGTTCAAATACTCTATTTAAACTTCTCTAACTTTCAAATAAGCATAAATTTCAAACCTGTTCAAATCACCAACCAAAAACTTTACTAGCTCTCTGAGTATCACAGATAAATATCATCCGTTTTGAATAAAATTCCGACTTAAAATTCCATTTGTGAAATGCAGGTAGTCCAAAGCGCCTTGTCAGCTCGTCGGGAGGTGAAGTGAACTTAGCGCAAAGTTTGGGTAGATCCTCAATTGCGCTAACTTTGGGAATCTTTGCGAAGTTCTTTTGCTCGCATAGTTAGCAAGACTTCGGAGCTCCAGCGCTTTGACCAATCAAATTCACTGAGCTGTGATGAAGTCCTTTGTATGCTTATATTTAGGGCTCTGAAGGCGGTGCATTCTACACTGCAGCTTTGCTTTCAACGATGAGATAGCGACGAAATATAGCATACTACATGATACACGCCACTCATCTGACAGGATTTAGGTTTTAAAAATTCCAAGGGATCTCTTCGATTTTCCGGGACAAAAATTAGCGTATAGGAATGCGTGAATGGGATGCAGCTATTTTTGTACAAAACAGATAATGACTTTGATGACTTTTTTTGAAACAGAAGATGACTTTGTCCACGTGGAAGTAGGCTGTTCGAAAATCCCGTGGGAATTCTATGATTTTCCGGGACAATGTCCATGGGTCTATATCCATCCCCGGGATTATTTTTAAAACTGTTAAATCATTTACAACTTACTTGGTTGTCGGACTATGCATGATTATTTTAATAAACTCTATTTATCTCTGTACCAAATGTTAAAATCTAGTGAAAAGCTAGCAGACAGACAAACACAGTTTCGCATTTATAATATTAGCATAGAAGTATAGGAAGATAAATATAGTTACTGTTTACTGAGTTAACAATACGCCTAATCAAATCGCAACTGAAATCAGCAAATGTTCAAACTAGACAGTTAGCGCGCTGCATCGCTTCCTACTTCCGGTTTCCGGCGCGTTATCAGCGCTTCCCGAAGCATTCGTCCGCGAAGCGATACAGCCTCCGAGTACTCGTATGTCTGTTTGTAATTCCCAAGCATCAACACTAACGCACACAGTGAAGGAAGTTAAAGTGATCCTATGACATTTTAGAGATTGTGTGAAATATGAATACGAAAATTACAGAAAAGTTTTATTTACCAACAACTAGATGACTTAGGTTTTTGGAAATTCTGTGGAAACTTTTTGATTTTTTTGATTTTTGATTTTGAATAAAAAATGGCATACTATGTCCTTCCAGGATGCTCATGCAAGCTATATCTGTACCAAAGTTCGTCAAAATTACTGAAAACGGATGGACCGTGAAAAGCTAGCAGACAGACACACTTTCGCATTTATAACATTAACTAGATAATGCCCCCGACTTCGTCTGCGTGCATATAGGTTTCTGAAAAATCCCGTGGGCACTTTTTGCTTTTCCGGGACGAAAAGTTGGCTAGGTCTATTTCCGGGATGCAAGCTACCTCTGTACAAAATTTCATCAAAATCGATTAAATTGTTGGACCGTGAAAAGCTAGCAGACAGACAGACAAGCCTTGATAGCTCAACGGTTGAGGAGCGGACTAACTTCCGAAAGGTTGGCGGTTCAAATTCCACCCGTTGCACTATTGTCGTACCCAGTCCTGGCACAAGCTTTACGCTTAATTGGAGGGGATAGGGGAGTATTAGTCATGATTAGCATGGCTAATTTAAAAAAAAAAAACAGATAGACACACTTTGTCAGTTATAATATTAGTATGGAAGTATGGATAAGTAAGTATGGATTATGATTTCGCAGAAAACCAACGCCAGCTGCGTCAGTTCCCAGCAAGTTCCCCGCATGCAAAATGCAGTGTCAACAGAACCCCGGCACGCGGGATCCGCTAATGTATCGCGGGATTAGCGCGAGCCGCATGCTTTGGAACTGAGGGCTACAGAGGGCTATAGACACGCAACAACGGGATAGAGTGCTTATATCGCTTCCTTCATTATATTTACAGTAAGATAGAAAACTTAATTGCACACAAAACATGAAATAAACAAGACAGAACAAAGAAACTAAAAACTAAAAAACAATTGTATACAAAGGCGGCTTTATTGCTTTATTGCTCCAACCAATAAATGGCAATTTATAATTTGGTATAGAGCTAACTTGCATTCCGGGGAAGGACATCAGCCGGGTATTCTTTCTTTAAAACACTTTGTACCACCTAACATAGGATCAACTTATTATTAAACACTATTCAAACAAAGTAAGTATTTAAATAAGTCGGTGCTACGTGTCGCATAGTATAAAACTGTCTCCTCATCAGCTGTTGTCTAATCCGACATTTGCGGATCCCGCGCGTCGGGGTTTTGTTTACACTGCATATTGCTCGCTGGGTACTGACACAGCTGTTCTAGTCTAAGCCCGTGTGCCCACTAGGCGAACGATGATAAAATCCACACAGACATAGTCGCGGGCATCATCCAGTGATAGATATAACAAAGTCGAGCTCTCAACTGGTTAAACATATAAATACAGTGATTTACAACACTGTACTACATCAGAACGCAATAAAGCCGCATTAGAAAGCATAAAAGTAATCGCAGCGAAGTTTACGAGGTGTCGCGTGACGTGTGAAGCCGCCATAACTAACGGCCATTTGCACTCGCCGCTCACGTGCTAAGGTTTGCGCGACTTTTATGACTATTATCACAGATTATATAGATAAGTGAGTACCTAGAAGTACCTATTTTATGTGGCATAATTATATTATTACTTGCTCTTTGCCCATAATTTGTAGGATCAAATCATATAAAATGTATACGTTTTAAGATCTCACTCGCCATTTTAGCTCTATGTGTCAATGTCATGTCAAAAGTACGGCTCCCCTTTAAATTAAGGATTAGTCACGTCTTTTGGATATAAAAGTATTTTAATTTCACACAAAATTACCAAAATTTTCGTAACAATTTCTGACCTTAACATCTACCTAAGTAAAATAAAACAGACAGCTTTACAAAGAATCAAAAGCTAATTTGCAGCATGCCTCATGCACCATCCTATACATCGCATGTGCATGTTGTACCATACAGATTAGCCTTTTTCAGCGGATTATAGCAAATAAAGCTTTTGATTCTTTGTATATTGTGGACTTCCGCAAAGTTACGCAATACAGACATCTTTATCCTTCCTAACTTAACAAAAAAAACTTAAACTCCATCGCGTAATAGTAACAAAGAAATAACGATTCATCACCCACGCGCTTTTTTGTGGGAAAAGTCAAAAACATAACAAAATGAGTTTTCCCGCATCGTGCCGACGACGAATGCCTTTTTACTTCGCTACACAATTTTAACGTAGGTGTTTTGGGTTTCAATGGTCCCTGTGACCCTCGCCATTATGTCGGCGTCACCACCCGAAAATCTTTTATATGTCGCTTTCATAATTCCATTTCAATGGTTCTGCACTTTCACATCGGATGCTTAAAGGAAAATAAATGATACGGGTTTAAAATGCGATTATAACAAAATAAGATTGTGCCTAGGTGTTAAATAATATCCGTAACATTCAACAAGCTAAGGAATAGGTTAGTACCAATTAAAGTCTCGTAGCGTAATACCCGAGGGAGATATGAAGACTTCATTTGTTTAAAACTTCAATGTAGCAACCCTGCATACACCTGATCGTGAAAATGAACTATTAACAAGTGTAAATTAAAAATTTATAACACCCCCGACGATCCGAAGTATTTGAGTTTTCCAAAACATCATTTTCAAATATGTAAATAATTATGTATTTAGGCAACGTCCATCTTGACAGCTTGACATTTGTCAATTGACATAATATTATGAACCTAACGGTTATCTAACCTTCTTTTCTACAAGAAAACTAGAAAAGAGCTGATAACTCTTAAACGGCTGAACCAATTTTTTTTAGATTATAGCTAAGAACACTCTCGATCAAGCCACCTTTCAAACAAAAAAAAACTAAATTAAAATCGGTTCATTCGTGTAGGCGCTACGATGCCACAGACAGATACACAGATACACAGACACACAGATACACACGTCAAACTTATAACACCCCTCTTTTTGGGTCGGGGGTTAAAAACTTGTGTGAACTAAAAAGGACCGTTTGAACGTTTGTCAAGTAGCTGAAACAAGGAAAGAATGTATGGCACTATTTTAAACTACCCATAATGATATTATCTCATTAATTATCATGTTATATGATTTATCAAACGCACTTTAAAAATATTAACATTATCTATTCATTTCTGACAAATAAAAAAGCGATGATAGCCTAGTAATTAAGACATCAGCCTCTCATTCGGGAGGAGGGGGTCCAAGGTTCGATCCCAGACACGCACGTCTACGTTTAGGGCTGGTTACCGCGGTCAGCACCTTACGATAAAAAGGTAAAGGAAAACGTCGTGAGGAAACCTGCAAGCCTCAAATTTTTATAATGTTCTCAAAGGCGTGTGAAGTCTGCCAATCCCGTGCTCAGTAGTGAGCCTATGATGAGTCGAGATAAATATGATTTACATGTACTGTTAGTTAAACAGACACATGTCCATGCGCTATCGAATAAGATCGTCACGAGGATTGGGAATGAACGCAGAAATGGTGAAAATGCATCCGACTGAAAAGCGGAAAATTCATATCGAACCAAATCGAAGCGAATCAACATCGGACATCGGAATCGAAATATTCGCTCTTTATTTCAATTCGAACTAAAAACACGTACCATCTTTCGAGGGGAGACGCGACGTTTATCTTTCCGTAAGTAGTACGTACTTACCAGCCCAAATGGCCGAAAACTAAGCAAGTTCTGAAAATATCGTGAGGAAATCTGCCTGAGAATTCTCCACAATGCACTGTGAACCCTCATTTGGCCAGCGTGGAGACTATGGTCAAACCTTTCTCATTCTGAGAGGAGACCCGTGCTCAGTAGTGAGCTGGCTAGGGGTTAATCGTGATGAAGTGTAATAGTGTGATATGAAGGTAATTTGTTGTAATATACGTAGTAACAAATTAGAAAAATGTAGGAACATAATATTATGTAGTAACATAGTTTTTCCTAACTTTAATATTTTATCACCAAAATATGGGCCTCTGCTGCCTAAGGAAAATTATTATTGTTGTATCAAATGAGAGCCCCATTGTCAGAGTGATGAACTAAGATGAGAAAACTTTCGGCTTGATCCTGAAATCGATATCTGTCATTATTTTTATATTAGGCTAGGCAAAGAATCCTAGTCGTTTCATAGCATACCTAGCATCAAATGTAGGTGTAGGTGAACCCTGGACGTTTTATGTCCTGTCGTGAACTGTGCCGATGTCTCCTCATAGGCGTGTTACTCGAGAATTGGAGCCGATTCGACGCCTCGATTCATTGAGCACTCATAATAAAATAACTAAGTTTCTCTACGCGACTACGCTTTCACATTTCATTTGGTCGGAAAATTTTGTTTCATTAAACTTCGCGAAAGGAAATCTTTAAAGGGGAATTTTTCCAAGTTTGCGTCGAGACAGTGTTTGCTTAAAACATTAAACGAGGAATTCAATACGAATTGAAGGAAAAGTGGTAGAGAACTAAAAATGCACCTAAGTTTGTATTTAGACGACAACTACGTAAAATAATGTTATTTTCAACTTGAATGCATACCTTTCTCTATATTGTGTCGTATTTGTTCTGCACGGTGGTGATCCACTAACTCAGTGATCATCACCAGAGTTTACTATCATGTACCCCGCCCATTGCCACTTCAACTTTACAACCCGTTAAGCTATGTCGGTTACTCTAGTTCTCCTACGAATTTCCTCATTTTTTATTTCATCACGTAGAGAAATTCCAAGTATAGCTCTTTCCATCGCTCGTTGACGGGCTAGCTTAATGGGTTGCGGGGCAATGCATGGCACATAGTTCGAAAAACCGATAGACGTTGAGATCCTAAGGTGCTAGAATGGCGTCCTCACACCGAAAGCGCAGTGTTGGAAGAGCCTGGGTAGACAAAGGCATATACGAGTCACAGCGAGCCGCTGGATTCAGGCGGCGCAAGACCGTAGCGTGTGAAAGTTCTTACAAGAGGCCTATACCCAGCACTGGACGTCTATCAATTGATAAAAATAGACACTTAAGTACGAAAATCTATATCTATCAGTGTACTAAATAGTTATACATAGGTATAGGTGGCAGCAGACACCCTTGTTCAATCGAAACGGTCTCCAAATGGAATTAGAGTTGGCGTGCGGCCGGCGGCGATCCCGCGGGACGCCGGGGTGCGACTGCCCCGGGGTAACGTAGACACACATCTGTCAGCTCCGCACGCACCGCACCATAGGCCAGGGAAACACTAATTCTGATAAAATGACGTGTCGTTTGAGACGGAGAGCATATTATAACTTTGATTTTTAGTAGTTTCTCAATATTCAAGTTTATCAGAAAACGATTCAAACTCAAACTCCTTTATTTCATAAGAGACTGCATAAGAGAGCCTGCGATTTTGTCCGCGTGGATTCACGTGTCAAAAATCCTGTAGGAACTCTTCGATTTTCCGGGATAAAAGCAACTATTTCCATCGCGGGATGCAAGTTATCTCTGTACAAAATTCGTCAAACTTGGTCAAACGGATGAGCCGTGAAAAGATTACAGACATACAGACACACTTTCACATATATACATGATTACTATTTTTATGGATACGGATTTAATACGTGAAAAGTGACAGCCTTTCAAATATGAATTTTTTTACTGAATCTAAATGTTGGGATCCCAATGTGCTGGATTGGCGACCTCGCACCGGAAAGCGTAGCATAAGAAGACTCTTTAGGTAGGTGAAAGGACGACATCAAACGAGTCGCAAGGAGCCGCTGGATTCAGACGGCGCGAGGCCGTAGCGTGTGGAAGTTCCTACAAGAGATCTATGTCCGGCAGTGGACGTCTGTTGGTTGATGATGATTATAAATGACTTTTTTTATTCAGATACAAGTTAGCCCTCGACTGCAATCTCGCCTGGTGGTAAGTGGTGATGCTGTCTAAGATGGAAGCGGGTTAACCTGGAAGAGGTTTGGCAGTTTTTTATTTAACCCATAGTACTCCTTTGGTTTCTACACGGCATCGTATCGGAACGCTAAATCGCTTGGCGGCACGGCTTTGCTTTTGCTTTGCTTTAAATGTTTTTTAACCCCCGACCAAAAAAGAGGGGTGTTATAAGTTTGACGTGTGTATCTGTGTATCTGTGTATCTGTCTGTGGCATCGTAGCGCCTAAACGAAAGAACCAATTTTAATTTAGTTTTTTTTGTTTGAAAGGTGGCTTGATCGAGAGTGTTCTTAGCTATAATCTAAAAAAATTGGTTCAGCCGTTTAAGAGTTATCAGCTCTTTTCTAGTTTTCTTGTAGAAAAGAAGGTTAGATAACCGTTAGGTTCATAATATTATGTCAATAGACAAATGTCAAGCTGTCAAGATGAACGTTGCCTAAATACATAATTATTTATTTGAAAATGATGTTTTGGAAAACTCAGATACTTTGGATCGTCGGGGGTGTTATAAATTTTTAATTTACTCTTGTTATTGCATGTGGCACGTACGGTGCAAATAAAATATGTGCGATCAGTCGTATTCAGGTCTCGGTGATTGCTTCACTGTTTACACTGCCACGATTGCAGATAGAATTGAAACTGGTGTAAGCGGGTTTAGAAAGTCCCTTTTATGGTGAATATCGTTTCACGGGCAAAAAATGTTTTCAATATGGTATAGATTAAAATTGGCGGTTAGTCGGATTGAGGTTTTAGAGGGTTTTTACAGGGTTTTAAACGAATGAAAACGGATGGTGTCTGTCTGTAATATTTCAACCCCAAATATGTTTTAACATGCGTTTGCGAAAACTGACTCTGAGCCTAGAATTAATTTAACGGACTATAAAAAGGGAGGAGGTTCTATATTCAATCGAGGGATGTTTCGCCATGAAAGTGCAGTTAGGCCCTTCGTCTTTCATCATTTACAAGACATTGCCAGCAATTCGCCAGTAGGTAGGTATACTGAGATGGATCAGTCGATAGGTATCCGTATAGACCCGCAGGCTGCAATCAATCAGACCAAATCCTTCTTTGTAAGGATTACCTTCCCCCTTGCCGTAAGTCTTCTTTAATCAACCGATTTATTTACCTTTCCACCCGTAGAAATGGATTCTACGTCCGCTGTCTCAACAGATAAATCCTAAAGGTTGGTTTGGTGGTTCAATACATTCTGCTCATGTTACACCAGCCGTTGCACTATTATCGTACTCACTCCAAACACAAGCTTTACGCTTAGTTGGAGGAGAAGAGAGATATTAGATTCTTTAACAGTAAACTTTGCTTTCAAAAAATGCAGATGGGTTGCTTAAATATCATGAATTGTTAACTTTGGGCTAAAGTTGATTTATTTTAACTTTAAAATCATTGTTGCTTAGAGGTATGAGAGCTAACTTTGTTCCTTATTGGTGCCTTTCGTGGTGAAACTTTAACGCTAACCATGATGTAACTTTAACTATCTGTTATGCAACTGATATCATTGACATTAGAAAAGCTGAGCAAACAATATTGCTTCATTATTATTTTTATTATCAGCCATTATTTAAATAAGGTTATTATTATTATGAACTTATCATGTATCTACGACTAATTTACGCAAATGTTCGTAAGCATCGGTGGTTCAGTGGTAGAATGCTCGCCTGCCACGCGGGCGGCCCGGGTTCGATTCCCGGCCGATGCATCTCTTTTTTTCTTTAATTTTTTTTTACAATAAAAACTTCCCATATTATTGCGGGTGCAAAACTAAAATTGAAATAGGCCAAAAGTTATTTTAATAAAACTTCAAATAAAACTGCATTTATCGCAAGGAAGTTAGTGAATTTGAGCCTGTCACAGAGATCTGTTGCAATCCGAATGTATTTCAGAAGTTTAGACTTTATGTGCTTCACGTAAGGCATATAATTGAATGTAGGAGTCCTCAGGCAATAGCTAGTGAAGCCGCAAGGCGTTTCTAAGTGGCATTTAATTAAAAATATGTCAGGAACCCTGCGAGGGATTATTGCGGGGCGGGGATTTAAGGCGGGAATTATTTGTCTTATTACGTCTTATTGGATTTAAGTGCACACTTGCAATTTACTCACCCATTCTTTATTTTGAGAAATGTCTGAATATGACGGACAGACAGAAAAGTTTTCGTAAAAATATGTAAACTGATTTAAAGCCTATTACAATAATTTACAAGAGTATTTAAGAATAAGAATAAGAATAAGAAGTGTTTAAATGATATAAAAGCTTGGGAATGAGTTGCCAAACAGCTTTGATGTTTCTAATAAGAATAAGTGATTTTATAAAGTGGTGATAGTAAAAAAAGGATACCCGGCTGAGTTTTTTGTGGGCCCTTCTCAGATTTGGGTGCGTTTGGAACCCTCGTAGCTTTAGTTTTAAGTTACCATAATTAATTATCACCACTGCATCATTGTTTGACAATCAGAAAGTGTACAATAGTATCCAATTTGAATACATGACTTCGACTTTGAGTCCTTGAGCCCTATTGATGGGCTCCGTTTTTACTCTTTGGGTACGGAACCCCAAAAAGGATCCCGGATGGCTTCGAAACTAGTCGGGCTTATTTCGACAAATCACGTGGGTCCACCGGTATTAGTTAATTACTATACAACGTTAGATGGGGGGTAAATCCAAGGTCAATAAACAGCCAGAACATTTTACTGCCACACCATTATCAGGTCCATCAAGGGGCAATAAAGAGTGGCAACAAATCGCTACAGGGTTTTAATTCGATTGGGGCCCTTTACGGTAGTTTTATGGCGCGCAATCGGCCGGTAACTTCACACCACACCCTACGATATGGGTTTATAAGTTTATAACTTCATTTTCTATACAAATACCCTTTAAAAGAATTGTTTTGACTGACTGAATCACTAACTGGTCTATCAACACACAACCTTTTAACCGCAGGGGCTACGTATTTGACTTTGTTTTTCACTAAGGAGGAAAGCATTTTTGGTATCCATAAAAGGGGTAAAAGTTTTTAGGTAAGTAACAGATTACCCTTACACAATAAGCAAGTTAAAGTAAAAGAAAATCATTTTTTTGTAAATCTTAAGTGTCTAAAGTAAAATTCAAAAATATACAGCTACCATCCAATTCAATCCTAGTTCCTACTAATATAATAGAATAGATTTTTATTCAAGTAGACTTTTACAAGTGCTTTTGAATCGTCAAAATAATTTACCACTGGTATGGAATGCCGACCCTACCGAGAAGAACCAGCAAGAAACTCGGCGGTTGCTCTTTTCAATTGTTCAATTTACAATGATATGCCATACTATACAAGCAATTAAAGCCCCGTGCATTGCTGGAGCGAGTAAAATCCGTGCTTTTTTATCATTTACATAATCTTCGATTGTATAATATGCTTTTTGCCAAAAGCATACGCGTGTACATTTGCATGAAATTCATTCGTACATTCTTGCATTACGCATATCGTATAGCTTGACAGTTTGGTGGTTTGGGCGGGCGGCGCGGCGGCGCTCACTCGCTCGGGGACCGGCGAGCGCGGCGCCCGCCCTGCACTCAAACAAGATTACAGCGCGCTCCGATTACAAAAAGTTCCCGAACTTTACATAGTGCTATTACAGACAATGTAATTTATTACACGAACATTTTACAATTATTTTATTACAATGGTGTGTAAGACTATGTAATTTTACAATGATTTTGGACTGAATTTTTCGTTTCAGTGTTATACTATGGACTAAATAGTAAACGATATAATTAACTATAACAGATTTAAGTGTAGGCTTTTATAGGATTTTAAAGTGGTGCTTAGATCACTCTTTTCTATATCTATACATATTATATAGACGTATTTTTAAATCATAGAGGTTTATTATTTAAAAATCATAATTAGTAATAATCATTATCAAATATTCCGTAGATATTTCAAGCTACCTTAGATACACTAGAACATAAAACATATAAACTTAACAGTTTAAAAATAGCTATCGAAGTTAAACAATCGTTAACCAGAAGTCTTTTGTTTGGACTCTGCAAACACGACACGTCGATGGACTTACGATCTCGGGCTCAAACGATAATAAACTCTACGTGTGTAAAATAAAAGTGTTTTTAGCTTGGTCAGGCAGGTGTAATGAACAATTGGGAAGGTGTTCCGTAGACAAATATTTACAGTAGACTGTGTACGATCGATGGAGTGCACGACATTGGAATAAGGTAGGTTATACCCTTATACTTGGTTAATTTTTATTGAAAGTGTATTTATTTCAAGCGAATTTACTTGTAGATGGTTAACTCTATTTTTTTTGCGAATTCTTGTATAATGGTAATGAACTGTTAAACGTTACATGGTGTCATTCATACACACGGTGGAAAATAATAATTCAATCTATCTGTAAACAATTTATAGATAGATTGAATTAAAATTAATAGAAAATAATATATTATATTTGTGAGAGTTTTGTCAGAAAGACAATAATATCTACCATACAAGGAACAAAAAGCTTAATTTGCTATAATCCGCCAAACCAAAGAAATCTGTATGGTGCAACATGCAGCATGCGACATGTACCGCCCGCCCTCCCATCGATAAACATGCAGGAAAAGCCAACCACCAAGCGAGCCACACGCACCACCACCACGCAGCACCACAAAAATCCCAACACCACTCGACGCACGTTTCGATTTTGTTCCTTGTATGTCATGAACTCCCGCAAAATAACGCCTGCTTCTATACTAAATATCTACCATTTTAAACAATTTCATTTATAAAGCTGCGACCGGCCTTAGTAAATAATAATAATAATTAATCAACATATCTATATTGATAGTAATAGTAATATAATATTGTAACCACGTTGTTACAATTATAAAAAAGCAACTGCTGGATTCTTGCTGGCTCTTCGCAGTAGAACTGGTCGTAGACACAGACGTGTGGCATAAAATACACTAATTTTCTACATCAAATAAATGAATTTTGATTTTGGTTTTTTGACAAGTAGCAACATTACTTTTGTTCATATTCTGGCACCTCCACAAGTAGGTAACTACGAAAGTGAAACAAGACATTTTTTGGACTATTTTGAATCTTGACTACAGAATTTTGGCTAATTTATGCATGAACACGAAGATTTTTCTTTTATTTTTGTTGTCAAGTGTTTGTTGAAGAAGCGAGCATGGTTTGTTCCGAAAATGAGAAAGTATCCATCATGATCAGCTCTTTCGTCGCGCTGGCTCACTACTGAGCATTGAGCACGGGTCTTCTCAGAATTGAGAAGGGTTTGTCTATAATCTACCATATTGACCAAGTGTGGATTAGCAGAATTCACACACCTTTGAGAACATTATTCTTAGATTTGTACTATGCAGATTTTTCACGATATTTTCCTTTACCGCTAAAAACCTTTTTCTAGAGGCAAAAAATAAAACCGACTTCAAAAACCAAAAACACTAAAAAGTAGAAAATAATTTTTGTTTAGCTACACATGTAATGTACCTAGGTATGAAGTCGAGCGAGCATATTAAAACAAAATTAGAAATCCAAGAGTGAAGCTCGCCCGACTTCATACCTAGGTACATTACATGTGTAGCTAAACAAAAATTATTTTCTACTTTTTAGTGTTTTTGGTTTTTGAAGTCAGTTTTATTTTTCTTTTGAAAATTTTTTATTTCACAATTTTTAGTGGCCCCACTGTACTATAATATGCTATGCCCAGTTAAAACCCTACTGTTTACTAAGCTATTACAGTGATCGCGAGCAATTTGCTCTTATCCATTGAGGAGTTCTGTTCTCCATCTCCGAAGATATTCATCAGATCTTCACCAAATTTATATGGGACCACCTGCACAGTATACCCTTTCAAACAAAAAAAAAAATTTCCAAATCGGTCCAGGGGTCTTTGAGTAATCGGGGAACATACATAAAAAAAAAAAAAAATAAAAAAAAAAAAAAGATCCCGACGAATTGAGAACCTCCTCCTTTTTTGGAAGTCGGTTAAAAAGAGGAGTTTAGCCGTTTGAGGGTTATCAGCTTTTTTCTCGGTCATCGTAAGGATCGTTTTCCTTAACGAAAGTTTGGTAGATTAAGTAATCCTACGAAGCAATAATACTGTAGTAATTTTGACCTAGCAAACGATTGTTTGCTACATTAATTGAACTAGGCTTTTTTCTCTTTCTAACACGCAGCGATGCGAGTGTTCTCGCTCACGTGCTCTTTAGCTCAGGTCGAAGACCGTGCGTGCGGAACAAAAGAGCGGGATTAAATGTAAATAATTTCAAACGTTATCAGATTTCGCTTCGTAAAATCTATTCACAGGCTACTTTAGATGCTACGTCATGTGAAAGGCTTTTCACGTGATTTTTCACATGCTATCTGTGAAATGGTTCAACTCTAGAGTCTAGACCAGCGGTCGGCAACAGGCGGACGATCGAATCTTGGCCCGCTGAATATTTTTAATACCTATTGAATGAATAAATTAAAAAGTTTAACTTTTGCACATTTTGTATCATACATAATATACACTTTGGTAGGATTATAAATTTCGCATTTGCGTTTCACGTAAACCAAACTATAATAAACTGGCTCAAGACACGTCGGTGTAATTTTTCGCTTTTTTTATGGACCTCGATAAAAAAATACAGTATTCGGAACGCACTTAAAATTACTTGCCGACCCCTGGTCTAGACGGTTGAATATGGGGAAAAATAACCAAAACATCGTGCCCACGAGTGTGAGGTTGAATTGGGAGAATTAGGATTCCGTCCGTGGGCCAATCACGCGGCATTGTGGGTACGTAATTAAGTTACGCGGGTTCCGTACGCGCGCGGAATCTGGGATCTTTGGGTTACGCTGCAGTTATGCGTGGGGTAGTTAATTCGTGATGCTGATTGTTGATCTAGGTACTACGGTGTGTGTTGTTTTAACCCCACGATGTGAAGGTTATGGGCATTGAATAGATAAGTAAGATTATTCTGATTAGGAATAAATCTGGACGACTTCCCTGGCGTAGTAATAAGCTTTGTGTGGTCTTATAAGTGAGAGGTCCCGCAATTATTCCCGGCAGGGTTTTGAATTTTATAATTTTTAAATATCTGGACTGGTCTGGTGGGAGGCTTCTGTCGTGGCTAGTTACCACCCTATACCGGCAAAGCTATGCCGCCAAGCTATTTAGCGTTCCGGTACGATGCCGTGTAAAAACCAATGGGAATGTGATTTTAATACAAACTGTCATACCCCTTCCAGGTTAGTCCGCTTCCGTCTTAACCTGCATCATCACTCATCAGCAGGTGAGATTGCAGTCAAGGGCTAGCTTGTATTGGAGTCTAAAACCACTAAAATTTCACCGTGCATTTATGGGCGAAGCTAAGGCGGGTCACTAGTATGAAGATTATAATATTACGCCACTAAATACCGAACTATTTAGTCATAATGGTTTCGCCATCTGTACCGTAGCTATTATAATGTTTATTCCACAAAAACCGTTTATTTGCAACTCAATAATTTGGGCGATCAATCTATCAACACATCTGCGAATAGTTACATAGTTATATTTGTTACCAGGTCAAAGGAGTTTATACTTTATCTCATATGTATTAAGGGTTATGTTGAGGGTATCACAAAGTTGGTGGTGCTAAGATGAATGAGTCGTCAATGCAGATGTTTGAGGCCTCGTCAATCATGTTATTATGTACGGTAGGTATTTAGTTATTGTTCAGTGACAGAGTGAACTAGAGTGAGGAAGCTTGGGTTAATGCTGAATCGGCGATCCGTCAAAAATTAGGCTATGGGTGACTTGAAATCAAAGAAGTCTACCTAGTGTCAAATACAGGCTGTAGGTGTATCAGCAAGCGCTGCGTGGGAATATCTCCAACACGCTGGACTGACGACCTTAAGGAGATAGCGGGAAGTGGATGGATGAGGAAGGCGGATGATCCTGTGTGGTGGAAGGTCTATGTCCAGCAGTGGACGCATACAGGCTGATTGATTGATTGATAGATTGATTGTTGAGGTTAAACGCTAAATACATAGACTGCTAAAATCATAACCCTTCCTTTCGGCTTTGCCGTAGTCGGGTAAAAAGTCTTACAAAAGAACATTCTCAGAAACTTTTACTTAAGTACCTAATAAGCATGCGCTTGCCTTTTTATAAATGTTGTGTTTACCGAATGGGGCATTGCGAAAAAACTCATTACATTGTAGGTAATTAAATGTAATGCAACATGTTTACAGTTTTTGCCCAACTTTGTAGAACACATGTACGAGAGGAATTTGAATGAAGCCAACTTTGTGTCTGTTTCACTCATCAATGTAATTATAAATTATAATTAACCTAAAGGTGCAATAGCTCATAACATTACTATGAGGGGCATTTTGAAAGTAGGTATACTTAGTCCGCGACAGATCGAGATGGCAATCGGTGTATGAGGCGGGGAGACGCCCCGCACATCACACGCGCTATCTCTCACTGGGTTAGCGCGAAGCTGTGCGGGTGTGGGGGGCATCCCCACCTCGATTGCCATCTCGACCTGTCGCGTACTATAAGTAACTAGCTGACGCCCGCGACTTCGTCCGCGTGGATTTAGGTTTTTTGAAATCCCGTGGGAACTCTTTGGTTTTCCGGGATAAAAAGTAGCCTATGTGCTAATCCAGGATATTATCTATCTCCATTCTGAATTTCAGCCAAATCCGTCCAGTAGTTTTTGCGTGAAGGAGTAACAAACATACACACACACACACACACACACACACACACACACACACACACACACACACACACACACACACACACACACACAGACACACACACATACACACATACAAACTTTCGCCTTTATAATTTTAGTGTGATAAATATTTTTCTGGATTAGCCTTACTTTTAAAATTCACTCGGACGAAATCGCGGGCATAACTTAGGTTATAATAATATTGTTACCATGTGTTTGTCTCGTTTTACCCGACTACGGCAAAGCCAAAGGGAAGGGTTATGATTTTGGCAGTCTGTGTAGGTACTTATTTAGAGTCGCTTTCATCAAGAAGTTGTCCCTTCAGAGATTTAAAACAGATCACGTCTGCAAACTGAATAAAAACAATGCAAATTGCAATTCACCAATATAGAAATGCACCCTAAATTCTTTCATCTAAAATGCGAATAACCATGCGTTTAGAGTAGGGACAAAACCTTTATTAAGCGTTGAAGAAGTACGATTGTCCACGCTCTATTATATAAAAATGCATTGATGCCAATCAAGCACTTCACAGAATGTAATAGAGGTTAAAATTGTGTACAGATTTTGTGCATTTAAAAATAAGACTGGCTACCTAAATACGTGAAAGCAAATCGATCTTATTCATCAAGCTCTACACTCACGAGTAGACGTAGCGATATTGCCCTAAACATTTTTGATAGTTCGAATATTATGTTGAAATGTTCGTAATAAAAGAATACCCAGCTATGCTGGTTGTGGGCTCTTCTCAGACCAGGGTGCGTTTGGAACCCTCACAGATTTAGTTTTAAGTTCACCTAATTAATTATCATTATTCAACAATTAAATTATTGCCTTTAAACCGATTCAAAACTGCACTATTTAAATAACTTAACATGTAGATACTTTTTTATGACCTTAACGAATTCTTCGATCTATAATTCTATAATTGACTTTAAATTAAAACTGTATTCTGACATTGACGACTTAACATCACATGATTATCTTATATTATTAGGAGTGATACTGGCTATAATTTTCATAATTAACAATAATTAACACACACATTGACACTTCAACGTCTAACTACTTACTACCAACTACTAAGTTACTCCTAAAGAAGTATTGTCGTATTATAAGGAAAACTTTTTCAACTCAATAATTATTATTTGTGGACCTATTGGTCGTATACTTTGGTGGAGTAAGCAGCTTCTTCCCTTTTGTGTGGAGGGACAATATTGGCTCTTTGAATCTTATCTTCTACTATATAAAAATAAGTCGGGTTTTCCTTCCTGACGCTATAACTCCATAACGCACGAACCGATTTCCACGGTTTTGCATTCGTTGGAAAGGTCTCGGGCTCCGTGTGGTTTATAGCAAAGAAAATTCAGGATTTCGAAAAACCTAAATCCACGCGGACGAAGTCGCGGGCGTCAGCTAGTTATAATATAAATCGAAATTTCCCGTGACTGACGTTCGGTATATTCACGCTAGCAATTAAAAGGGGTGGCTGTCATCCATCACCCTGGATTAAGGGGACACTATTATTATTAGCCACCACCGATAACCGGCTTAATCCGGTTTTTGTTCGGCAATTTTCGCCAATTCAACCACTGGGTAAGTATTGTTATACAAATACCCATGATTTGATAAAGTTATGCATGACGGGTTTTCAGTAGGATATTTTTAGAACTAGAGTCAATTCTAGTTTCAGCTCAACCCATCTGACGGCTCACTACTGAGCACAGGTCTCCTCTCAGAATGAGAAGGGTTCAGGTCATAGTACGCCACGCAGGACAAATCGGATTGGCAGATGTAAAGAACTCTCAGGTATGCAAGTTTCCTCACGATGTTTTTCAACTCCGAAAAGTTAGATGCGCGGGTCCGGATCGAAGTCTAGAGTTTAGACCCAACGAATAGGACACTCAAGTCTATTCTGAGGCTACAGTAAGTGGGCTTACTTTTTTTAGAATACTTTATTACAGACACTAACTCATACATATAGTACAGAAAACACAGAAGAAACTATACATGAGGGTGCAAAGGCGGCTTTATTGCTAAAGCAATCTCTTACAAGCAACCTTTGGCGAAAGAGTTAAATGACCAGAGCTTTTTGTACAGTTCCTCCGTGTTTCCGGCCTAGTAAAACCTAAATAACTTCAAAGCAAGAGTAAATAGGTATCTTCAAGGCATGGGTCCCCAACCTAGACCTCATCATTGCTTTTTAGTATTCCGTACCTCAAAAGGAAAAACGGAACCCTTAAAGGATCACTTTGTTGTCTGTCTGTCTGTCTGCCTGTCATGTGAAAGGGCTTTACTTGTAAATTCTAAAACAGATTTTTATTTATTTTTAAGCACAATAGTTTTTGATTTATCGAGCAAAATAGGGGGAAAATACCGGAGTACGGAACCCTCGGTGCGCGAGTGCGACTCGCACTTCGCCGGTTTTTAAGCAAGATTGTAGTCAAGCGCAAGCAATAAAAAAAAGTTAACATAGCACAGATTGTTCTATGTTTTAGTTTCATTACTTGTCATCGAATAAAAAGAAAAACTTGTAAGACGGATGCTCTCAAATGCTTCTCCATAAATTAACAGCTTTTGTAGCATCACATAAATATAACTTAAGGTCTCGACTCGCTCAGTGTAGCGAGTTTTTCTTCATTTACTGCACGTAGGTATGTGTTAGGAAGCGGGCGAGATTTTTCTCGTTTATGGTCCATATTTCAACAGGCTCCGAGCATGTTAACTTTGTGTTTAACAACTCTTTATCATATTTCGCACGCATTTAACAGAGGCGGGAAATATTGTGCATTATAAATGCTGGGTACATTAACCACGTGGTTTTAATACTTTTTATGTTTTTATTGGGAAAACAACATCACACGTGGTCTACAAGGGTTTCCTTTCTTTCAAATATTCTCGATTGTTATTACTAACATGTTACTAACCAAAGAATTTTATTTATTAATTCAGCACGTATTTATTGGAAAGAAAAGGGTAGATTTTTCGCCATTTCTAAATTTTTCTATTATTTGTTTAAGCTGATACAAATACAAAAGGAAAATCGAAGAATTCCCTCGGGTTTTTGGCAAACTAAATTCACGTGGATGAGGATGCAGGCCTATTTGGTATAGAGATAGCTTCGTCCTGGAAAATACAAGAGTTCCCAAAGGAGTTTTAAAAATCTAAATCCACGTGCAAGCAGGCACAGGCGTCACCTATAGTTTTAATATAAAGTACCAACCTTTTTATTACCCTGTTTTAATGTTAAAATTTTTGTAACCAACATGGGGTTAATTTTAACTTAATATTAACCCTAACAATATACATTTAATATGTAATATGTATATTGTATTTAATTCAACTTTTAAGCACTGTCTGTAGACATAATTATAGTAGGTACGTATCTAAAAATAAAAAGTTGTAACAAGAAGTAGACAGGAAAAGTTCCTCACTAAGCTTGTTATGCGAAGGCTTCAAATGAAGCAATTTTCATCCCTGAATGCTCCATTGGACATCAAACGCCGGTAATGCTCGGGGGCAGTAAGATATGATGCTACAAGTTATTTATATAAGTACTTACCTGCTACATACATACCTAGGTAGATTATTCATATATTAATAGTGGGGAGCGATCTGGTTTTCTTATGAGTCGTTTTGATTTAAAATACAAGTAAAACTTAGGTGAGGGATCCGATCCCTCTTTCAAGTCTCATTGATTGTCACTAGGATATCACTAGATTTGTTTAGTGAAATGGTCTAATGAGTTGTCGTTTTAACACCCCCCGGGAATTGGCCTTCCCTTAGGTATATGGCCAACTCTCGGGAGATGTTAAATGTCCTGGTTATGAACATATGCACATTAATAGTGATGTTCCTATTGTTAACGTAACCAAGCCAAAGTCCATAGTGTGATTTGGGTTGCACACCACCACATAATATAATATCGATATTATTGTAATGGATTTTTGACAATATCGCAGCCCTATTTATGTCACACATGTGACACAATGTCACGGAACTCAAGCTATATTAATTTTATCAACTACTAGCCGATGCCCGCGATTTCGCCCGCGTGGATTTAGGTTTTTCGAAATCCCGTGGGAACTCTTTAATTTTCCGGGATAAAAAGCAGCCTATGTGCTAATCCAGGATATTATCTATCTCCATTCTAAATTTCAGCCAAATCTGTCCAGTATTTTTTGCGTGAAGGAGTAACAAACATACACACACACACACACACATACACACAAACTTTCGCCTTTATAATATAGTGTGAAAGTGTGAATGTGAAGTGTGATAATCAAGATACCGGCGACAACTCGTTGAGCTTGTGAAATAGTCTACTCTACTCTATACTCTACTCTGTATACTTTGTTTATCTGAATGGTTTGGTTGTCATGAAATAAATTTAGATTTTTAATACTTTCTTATCATTGCACAGCAGATGGGAAGGGACGGTACAGTCATATTTCAGGCGGCCGCAAGGACCGAGGCCTAATATAACTTATTCACGCCCGTCCGCGCAGGAAAAAAGGCTAAAAATCAGTCCAGTCTGAGTCGAACTCGTACGCGAAGGGTTCTGCACTAACGTACCTACCTACCTACAAGGCATTTCAAACCAGTATGATGAAAATTTGCAAGTTAATAACAGACCCTCTTCTTGATGTGATCTATTAAACTAATTGTTTGTTCGGGAATACAAATTTTTCATTTTATTTGTGATGTAACCACAAGTTTACGATTTTCGGTTTTTTCCTTTAATTGTGCTACCTGCCAAATGTCATGATTCTAGGTCAACTGGAAGTACCTACTAATAGGTATTGATTCCGTTGATGGGTCTTGACAGATACGACAGACAACCAAGTGATCCCGTAAGGGTTCCTTTCTCCATTTTAGGTACGGAACCCTAAAGCGGAAACTCGCCAACCCCCAAGACAAATGAGTGCACACGTCGCAGTCGGCATGAATTTTGAACCGTTTTGTTATGAATGTTCTGGCAATTTGTAAATACTTAATGCGTGTAGGTACGTTTGTCTGGGCTTTTCTCTTGTTAAGCCAGTTTTTCTCATCTTATGGCCGAAAATTATGATCAATTAGCGACCGGTTTCACATGGGTGTAATGCATCGATGTACACTATACATACACACATGTACTATGTTTGTATGTAGTATGTATGTCTATGTATGTTTACTAATGTGCTAACGGAGAAGTTTCAGTCGGTTTGACTTCTTCCGACATCTTGAATAATTATCTTCATATTTCAACAAATCAACACAAAACAATGTAAACCTTCGTATACATATAAACTTTCCTCTTGAATTACTCTATCTATTGATGAAAGCTGCATCAAAATCCGTTGCGGTGTTTAAAAGTTCTAAGCGTATAGAGGGACAGATGGCGGGAAGCGACTTTGTTTTATACTATGTAGAGATCTAACAAATAACAAGGTATGTTTTCGACAGGTAGACATGGCAATCGGGGTATGAGGCGGGAGGACTCCCCGCACAGCCGCATGTTCCCACCCCGATTGCCATGTCAACCTGTCGCAAACTATTAGCATTATCAAAGCTATATAAACATAAAAGGAAAAGCTGACTAACTAACTGACTGATCAACGCACAGCTCAAACTACTGGACGGATCGGGCTTGGCATGCAGATAGCTATTATAACGTAGATATCCAGTGAGGATTTTTTTAAATTCAACCTGTAAGGGGCTATAGATCGTTTCAACGAATAGATCCTAAGGCGTTATGTTGGCTCCCCTGTCTGTCTAAGTCATTGGGGTGGTCATTTGCACCATATTGGCATGAGAAGACGCAGATTTTGTTTATTTTCATTTGATTTTCATTTCATTCATTCATTAAAATCAAATGAAAATAAAAAAAATCTGCGTCTTCATAGGCAAATATGGTGCCGATGACTTCGACAGACAGGAGAGCCAACATAACGCCGGAGGAACTATACGATGAAAACAGGGGTTTGAATGAAGGCGCGGGCATAAGCTAGTATTACTGTATCGAAAAAGGGCTCTTACAGGGTCGGATTACAGAATATAGGAGGAGGTGTTTACCTCAGGCTTCCGTTATTAATTGCGCCCGGTAAACGCGCCTCGGAAGGAAAATAATTGGTTTAGACACGTTATAGCGAGGAAATTGGATTTACTGTGTAGTGTGTACCTACAGTAATGGCCAAATAACGTATTATCGTATTATTATAATCTACCAGAAAATTGGTACGTTGTTTATGCTATGTATTTATTACTACATATTATAATATAATAATATACCTACTTCACTTCCCATCAAAAAAAACCGAAACACCTTTTAGTTTATGTTTTGATTTTTTTTTATGAGAAATAGGTGTAAGAAACCATTGTTCCTCTAAATATTAAACTACTTGCAAAAAATAATGAAAATCTTATATTTAAGTATTGTAAAGTGATTAATATTTATGACAAAGTTCAATTTACGCTTCTGAAAGAACAATTTTTTAATTTAGCCATACAAAAGGAAGTTATTAACAAAATACAGACACGCAAAGTAACTCAAAAAAAAAAAACTAGTTACCATCTTTGCAAAAAATAAATATGGTGAGCGCACCAGCGCGTACGTAATCCCTCGCCTAATAAATAGTTTAGATAATACTTTTAGGTCAGGACTTACCGAATTCAACTTTAAACACAAGTTAAAAACATACTTTAACAACAAATCTTAACAATTCCCATTTTTGAAAAATTAAATTTAACAAATTATTATCTTGTAACGTTCCCTAGTGCTTCTATTAATAATGTAAATATTATTTATGGAAGCACTATACCCTAAAGCGATTGAGACGGAATGATACGCAACAACAGTAAACCTTAGTGGTTTTTTTGTTGTGTTAAAAGCAATTTGTAAACATTTAATATTTGATAGTTAATAAAAAAAAAAAAGAAATAACAGTAATTTTTAATTATTAGGGTTCCGTATCTCAAAAGGAAAACGGAACCCTTACGGATGTCTGTCTGTCTGCCCGTCCGTCCGTCCGTTTTCCCCTCTACTCGTGCTTTCTGACATTGCTACCTGCCAAACATGATTTTAGGTCAACGGAAAGTACTCTTTTTGATTCCTTTGACGGGTCTTTACAGACACGATAGACAGATTATATGAAGGGTTCCTTTTTTCTCTGTAGATAAGTACCAGAAGAAAGTTTCACCAGTGTGAAAAATTTTATCTACTGCAATTAAAATAAATTTAGCCACAATAGCATCCGTGTAACTATATTATGTACCGCCACCTGCTGTTATTATTTCTTTTGCCTTCGTCGGTTTTAACGACATCACAACCTCATTTTCCACACTTTTAACAAATAACAAGCAAAGTGCAATTATAAAAGTTCACACAAACACATCGTTCTCACATTTTGTGTGGCTGTGAATTGGATTGTGATGCAAAGATCCGCCGCAAACGAGGGAAACTTTTTGTGACGTCCTGTCAACTATTTACTTACGCTATTATATTTTGTCCCCGCACGCTTGAATACAGGGTGTTATTAGAACGCTAGTGAAAACTTACCTATTATTATACCTACTACCTAAACACAATGCCAATAACGCTTATATCTTTTATTTTTATACTTTCTTACTATTCCTTAATTTTTGCCTCATACCTCTATATTCATAGGTTTAGTAGAATTTCTCAAACCTGCTATGTTTAGCGTGTAAAACTCGGAGTTAGTGCCTCATCTACGACGCGGCATTGACCTCGCGCTTCGGCACCTATCTACGCAATGTTCGTTGACCGCTAACATCAATCAGAAGCTTTATTTGCGTCTAACTCCCCGCCCCGACTTCGCACGGGTAGCTTGTTAAAGTGTTCGTAGGGATGTCCAAAATATATACCATGTCACTCAGAAATAATGTAGCTTTCTACCGGTGAAGGAGTTCCAGAGATTACTTCCTGTATACAAACTTACAAACTTTACCTCTTTATAATATAAAGTTTGTATAGTATGTATATTGTATACATAGCGAGCTGTTAAAAATACGGGAGTTTTAAGATTTTTCGCGTTTTTTGTGGTGTTTTGTCAGTAATCATCAGTTTTACACCTGTCTTCATTTTGGCTTGCGTTCTAACAGCATCCTGTATTGTCCCCGTACGCCTGAATATAATAGTTTCCTTTATAAATTCATACGCATTAATTACAGCGTCCGTACAAAGTTACCCCAGGCGTCTCCTTGATTTACAACCTTGGAAAATGTGCCCCCCGTCTGATTTAGTACCATACATTTTTACCTGCATTATTCTCTTCTACACACGCAATTATATCACTTATTATGATTACAATAGAGGTTATAATTGTGTGAGGCTGTGTTGCGTGATAGGGGCCTCATTCAGTACTTCATTCGTTAATTTGTCGGATATTTCGTTATTGCTTCTAGTTTGGTGTTGTTATACATTATGGACGTGCTTATAGTTTTATTACGGTTTTGATGATGATGGTACAAGATACGAAACGTTTTCTTATACGTAGGTAGTTATTTAGGCTAATATAGAAGAACTTCAAGGACTATTCCTGAAGTTTAACGATATTATCATAACTTCATGTATACTTTAGTTTTCTTTAGTTTACTTAAAAGGTAAACAAATAACTTCTCGCTAAAGTGAACCTATCGCCGGCTCATTACTGAGCACGGGTCTAGTCTCAGAATGATAAGGATTTAACCTTAATCTACCAGGCTAGCCAAGTGCAGATTGGGAGACTTCACACATCTTTGAGAACATTATGAAGACCTCCCAAATAGGACTTAAGGAGTGGTACCTGTAAGAAAACGTACCTACATTTTTCACACGGAATAGAAATGGCGAGAAAAGGCGTGAGTGATGTAAAGGCTCTGCGGGGATATGAATTGCGAGGACACTCATAAAGGGGTCTGAGAAGTGACAGCCCTCAATGCAATCCGCAGCCTCGGAGGAACGATGAAACTCTCCAGAGTCCTCTTCATAGTCATCAACATCATCATCAGCCTGTGGACGTCCAATGTTGGACATAGGCCTTCCCTATAGAGCGTCACCACACCCGGTCCTCAGCCTTTCTCATCCAGCCACTTTCCGTCAGCCGCTTTACCGTCGGTCCATCGTGCTGGAGGGCGTCCCACACACTCTTCATAGTATTTTATTGAAATTATAGCGACTCTTATGTAAAATCTAGTTTAAGACATTTATTGTTCCATATAGGAATTTCCACTTAAAGGGAACTTACAGGCTATGTTACAAAGTACAAAATTACATTTTAGAGCGAAATCACAATTACATCTAATATTCTGGATGCCCCTACCTATTCGCATCGACAGATAAACAGAAGCCTTTGAAACTACGAAAAATGAATTGAAGGATGAATGGAGCTGTATGAACGAGACCTTATAACTCCTCGCTTACCTTTTGTCATAATTCATAAAGTTCCTCGCGAATAATAACGCTCTTTACAAAACTAAACCCCGCTTTTTGAACATCTCTTAAAAAGATTGACTTCAATCATTTAATGAGTAGTGTCGGGTAGTTCGTTTGTGCGTCTGCCAGGTTTCCATTGTACTACGGTATATTGTGGATAGTTTTGCAAAACTTTTTGTGTCAAAGACTGTAAGCCTACCTATTCGTATCTAGCTGAAATGTTCTTGCTCACAATTTTATACAGTTAATATCATAGGCATACGGATTGAAATTATTTCTACCTACTATACTAGGTATAAATCCTTAGGTACTACTCAAAGAATCAACTGCCCGCCACGATGAAGTCATACAACTACGACATTAATCACGCTAATTAATATTAGTAATAAAAGGCGAAAGTTTGTGTGTATGTATGTGTGCACTGTGCATGTTCGTTACTCCTTCAAGCAAAAACTACTGGATGGATTTGGTTGGAATTTATAATGAAGATAGATTATACCTTGGATTAGCACATAAGCTACTTTTACTCCGTAAAATAAAGAGTTCCTACGGGATTTTTCAAAACCTATACCCACGCGAATGAAGTAGCGGGCATTATTATATTTATAATAATATCCTGTATACAGAACATATACTGACATAACATATATTTAACTGCCATAACTGAAATTTCAAAGCAATTGAAACTCTACATCTTTCATGATAAATCAAAGTGATACGACAGTCGTAGTCTTTATATTAACATATTTTCCAATTTCAATTTGAAAACTAAGTGTAAGTAAATTAAAAATTTATAAAACCCCCGACAAGTGAAGGTTACAGTAACTAGAAAAGAGCTGATAACTTTCAAACCGCTGAACCGATTTTCTTGGATTATAGCTAAGAACACTCTCGATCAAACAAAAAAAATATAATTAAAATCGGTTTATTAGTTTAGGAGCTACGATGCCTCAGACAGATACACAGATACACACGTCAAACTTATAATACCCCTCTTTTTGGGTCGGGGTCAAAAAGAAAAAGCTTTTCTCGTGACGTGCTTTTTGAGGCAGCGCGAACGCGCTCTGGGATGCGTAGTAGCAAGCACTCCGGCCATTACGGGGTTTTGTTTCGCGTAAAAAGCCCGGTTTTAGATGATACGCATCGTCTCATCCTTTATTCAGCTGTTCCGTACTTATGGGAGCCATGGGGAAGGCTTTCACGCTGATAAACATTCCAATTTTAATGCGATTATCTCCACATGGTGTGGCGAATTTTGTAAATTATGGTAGCTATGAAGGAAACTTGCAAAATACAAGTGTAAATTAAAAATTTATAACACCCCCGACAAGTGAAGGTTACAGTAACTAGAAAAGAGCTGATAACTTTCAAACGGCTGAATCAATTTTCTTGGATTATAGCTAAGAACACTCTCAATCAAGCCACCTTTCAAACATAAAAAACTAAATTAAAATCGGTTCATTAGTTTAGGAGCTACGATGCCACAGACAGATACACAGATACACACGTCAAACTTATAACATCCCTCTTTTTGGGTCGGGGGTTAAAAAGGCTTTTCACATGCTGCCTGTGAAATGGTCTATCCCCACAAGGTACAATGTAAATTCTCTAAGTTGTAGCGTCAGATGTTACTACCGAATACATTATTTTGTAGTTGCAGGCTCTTACAGAAGCTTTTTGCATAATCGCGCTCAACAACGCACATTGTATTCTCTACTGTAAACGTTAAATACCCTAATCTTATTATAATAGAATTTAGAATATGTAGTTTTAACTCTAGTTCATTGCATTAAGAGCTGTTGCGCAGAGCGGGTTCCGAACGTTTTTTTCTTTCGCAAAATCTGTGAACTATAGGAACACAAATGAGGAGTTAGGTTTCATATCCATGGCCATACGATGTCGGAAGAAATTAAGCTGACTGAGAGCTTTCACCCAAAATGCTATCTTACTAACCCCCGATCCAAAAGGAGGGTTGTTATAAGTTTGACGTGTGTATATGTGTATCTGTTTATCTGTCAGTGGCATCGTAGCTCCTAAACTAATGAACCGATTTTAGTATAGTTTTTGTTTGAAAGGTGGCTTGACTGAGAGTGTTCTTAGCTTCCATAAAAATCGGTTCAGCCGTTTGAAAGTTACTGTAACCTTCACTTGTCGGGGGTGTTATAAATTTTTAATTTACACTTGTTCTTTTGAAACTTGTGCGAAGCCGGGATCGGTCGCTAGTAAATAAATATTATGTTAAGTTCAAATTTTCTTCTTTCAGTATTCGTCTATGGATTTTTTTAAAATTTTCAGTAAAATGGAGTAAAACCTGAATAGGTAGGTAGTAAATTTGAAATGGTTTTTCGTTTTTTTTTCCAATCAGCTCAGTTTTTTCGCACCAAAAATCGGTACCAAATTTTAAACACGTTACAACCTATTTTCAATCCCTATTATTAGGTAGGTACGAACTAGATAGACTGTGGGTTAAATAAGAAGAAAACCGCAGCCAGAACAAATCCTCGGACGAGGCGAGTCGGGCGACCTCATAAGTTATTTAGCGACACGCCGCAGCTCCCAGCCGCAGTCATCTGCTTTTATTTTGACTGAAGAACAAATTGCACATTCTGAAACATTTCAAAAAAGTTTTATCTGCCATGCAGTAATTTGAAAAGGTACTAAATTAGTATTTAGTGAACTATTTGATGTAATTTTTAGGTTTCCGTAAATCCGAATGATAAAGGAAAACCCTTATCCACCAACATCATTATATTGTGCCTAGGTACAGTACATGTTGGTGCCCTTAGGGGATCAGTCGTACAGTCTGTCTTTTTGTCTGTCTATCTGACCATTTGTTACGGTGGCGCACCAAAATCAATGTGTTACAGCAATTTTCTCTATACTGAAGCAATTAATTTGAAATTTGGTACACGTAAGCATTTTTCAGAAATCACCAAACTTCCTAAAACCCGTTAAAGTTAAAACTTTAGGCGCAACAAGATCTAGTTAATACTCGTAAGCCGTAGCGTAGACTAGATTGACAAGTGTAAATTAAAAATTTATAACACCCCCGACAAGTGAAGGTTACAGTAACTAGAAAAGAGCTGATAACTTTCAAACGGCTGAACCGATTTTCTTGGATTATAGCTAAGAACACTCTCGATCAAGCCACCTTTCAAACAAAAAAAAAACTAAATTAAAATCGGTTCACTAGTTTAGGAGCTACGATGCCACAGACAGATACACACGTCAAACTTATAACACCCCTCTTTTTGGGTCGGGGGTTAAAAAAATGTTCCAGTCACATAGTCCGGTAATAAAAGTTTCAGGCATTTGTGGGAAAGAGTGCAGGCGGTTTGAGTCCTGCTGAATAAATGACGAGTACGCCTGACCATCGGTTACACCCTTTCTGTACCCTTAGTACAAATTAGCACACCTCGACAACGTTGGTAGATTTCGAGCATCGAAACACAATAACGTCAGAGGTATGGACAGTGGAACGCGCTGCCGGGCGTCCGAGTTTCCTGCCATGTAAAACTTTGAATAGGCATCTTATAGGCAAGCAAGCTCTAACCTAGGTTTTGACCTCATTCATTTTTTAAAACATTGGTAGTCAATGGTGATGGAAAACTTAAACTCTTACTGTCGTAAGCCTAGTTGACATTTCCATAACAATTTTTTTCTCATTTCAAAAACGCACCTAAAGGGGGTGTACACGCTACAACTTCAGGTGTGTACAGTAAAATGATACTTCAGGTCACTGGTTATATGGTTGTTTATTTCTTATCTCGTTTACAACTGAGTACAACAACGATCAGTACCGCATTCGATAATATATTCTTTCACAGGCCACAACTGACCGCGCGACGCAATCAGGCGATAACGCCATCTATCCGCGATTACGGAAACTAAATATACGTGATTACGAATTTATAAAAACATCTTAGCAGATTGTACGGGGGGTTTCTTTAAAAAAAATAGACCTAAAGCATCGAGTTTTATGACTTTTATTTCGCCATTTACGCTTCCGCTATCTGTAGATGCCTTATAACAAGGTCGTTAAGATCCATTATAGTTTGACGTTATAGTGTTTCGTAATTCGAAGTCTATCAACGTTACTGAGAAAGATAAACTCGTATTAACCCTATAATACTCATTTATTTATTGTACACCGCTTTCGGATCCCGCTCGATGGTAAATGACGATGCAATAAGACGGACGGACGGACTACAACCACAAGTAGCTATCAGCGCTTTCCATATGGTATATTTTTAATTTTTATTGAAAATATTACAATAATAGCTCGTTCACACAGGCTGCGTAAGCGTTGCATAAGCTTAGACGTAGCGCGTTGTGTTGTAATGTATGGAACTGTATGAAACATGGCACACCGCTTGCGTAAAGCGTGGATGTATGCGTAACCCGGTGTGTTAGGGGTTTATGCGCGTCACTACGCACTTGTCACGTGTATGCAGTTGGTGTGGATCGGCCTTAAAACTTAAAGCTAGCTTTATCTAATTAATATACAAATCGTGCCCGTGTGGAATGGTGCAAGGATACTGCGTTTCGGCGCTGGACAGCCAGGCTGATCCGTTGAGTAAAGAATGAGCCAGCCTTTTTGACACCCGATGAAGCCTATTTTTATTATTTATTCGTAATCAAAATAATCGACATCATCATCATCATCATCATCCACAACCGATAGACGTCCATACCTAGACATAGGACTTCCACAGACCACGGGTCTTGCGCCGCCCGAACGCAGCGGCTTCCTGCGACTCGCCTGATGTCGTCCGTCCACGTAGTCTTCCATTGCTGCGCTTTCCGGCCCGAGGTCGCCATTCCAGCAACTATAAACTTCTAAGCTTCAAGAAATATATGAATATGCAGCAAAAGTTATATTATACTAGCCGATGCCCGCAGCTTCGCCCGCGTGGATTTAGGTTTCTCGAAATCCCGTGGAAACTCTTTGATTTTCCGGGATAAAAAGTAGCCTATGTGCTAACCCAGGATATTATCTATCTCCATTCCAAATTTCAGCCAAATCCGTCCGGTAGTTTTTGCGTGAAGGAGTAACAAACATACACACACACACACACATACAAACTTTCGGCTTTATAATATTAGTGTGATTCCTAGTAAATATCATATGGTGTTGTGTCAAATATCACATCTAATTGCCGTCGCAGTTTCTGGGAGACTTTCAATTTTTATACGTCTGCGATATGGGAAGAGAATTTCTATTTGGTTTCGCCTATTCTTATTGTTACTTGAAACAGAATTTCCATTTATTTGTATTTTGTGTGTTGTCCGTAGGAACAGCAAATACTTATGAAAGGGAATATCGGCAGAAGCCATTGCAATTGGAAATATTGATATTGAAAGATATGTAATATTAAAAACGTGTCGTGTTAACCAAAACGGCAGATTTAATAACGAAACATGTATCGTTTAATTGAAAAACTTGTAAATATTTGTAAAAAACACACGAAATTAATTCCATGCAATCACATCCATGTTATAAATGCGAATTTTATAACCATTTAGTATTAGGTAAAATATATTTGCAACGCCATTGCATGGTAAATGTGATGATACTTTGTAATCAACTCCAATTACTTGGTAATTAATCGCATGGTAATTGTGGTGATCTTTGTAAACCCGTAAACAGCAAATAAATGATTGATTGGTTGATATAAATGCGAAAGTGTATTTGTTTGTTGGTTTGTCCTGCAATCACGTCGCAACGTCGACGGGATTTTTTGTATGAGTAGGGATATATAAAGATCTGAAAGTGATATAGGCTAGACTTTTTATTTCGTAAAATCAAGGAGTTCTGACGGGATTTTTGAATAAATCAAAAGCAAACGAAGTCAGTAAGTTTTATCTATGGTTTGTCCTTCAATCATGTCGCAACGGAGTAACCTGGAGACTTACATAGGTTTATCTTGGAAAATCAAAGACTAACCATAGGGTTTTTAAAATGTAGTGAGCATATTGCATACAGCTAGTATGAAATATTTAGCTTATAATATCTTTGCCAAAGTGGACGAGAAAACGTAATTAAATAAAACAGACATTCAATATAATTCAGGTAATACACCCAACATATGACAATGCAGGTGTACTGCAGATTACCCGAGTAATACTCGGTGGCCGCTGCGGCGGAGCACAATGCTCGTGGACACAATACGAGCTTAGAGCTTTGGAGAAATTGTCACATCGATCGGATAACATATGACAAGAAGTCTCTCTTAGTCATTACATATATGTATTACACTACTAGAAAGAAAGAAAGAAAACTTTTTTATTAGGTCACTGTAACACTACAATGTATCTTAAAACTAATCGAGTTATACTACATAGTATTATACTTATGAGCTAAAATGTACTAAAATGAATGTGTCACATGTGACCAAACATAGGTCTCCCACTCAGCATAATGCTGCAGCAAGCTGCAGCGCTGGTTTATTTATCTACTATCTGTTATTTTCCCACAATTTGGCAGAATAAATATAATTATGATTATGATTATGTATGTGTTTTATTTACTTTTGTCTTTTCAAGGATAAAAATTAAAATTGTGCCAATTACTTCCACCCTGAAACTAAACTTTCACAGTTGATAAGCACAGAGTTTACTGCTTTAACCTTGATCACCACCGAACCAATTTCTCGCTATAGCGAGGGTTTTGTGTGCACATAATATATGTTTTAAATTGAATATTTCAATATAAAAATATTATGGGTTTAAATCAAATATCTTCCAATTGAACGCGTGACTGCGCAGTCGTATTTCAGATTACCGAGGTAATATTTCGTAGCGGCTACGGCGTAGCAAGGCAAGCTTGGAGCCTCGCCAGTAAACGGACGCCTTCAATGTTAAACCTTTCAAAGTCAAAGTCAAAGCCAATTATTCTAAATAGGTACCTTTTTGATTGTCGATTGTTGAAGTTGTAATATAAAATTTTTGTAAAGTTGATAAAACATGCAATTGGAGCACCGGGAGTTCCAAACGCGCCCTGGTCGTAGAGGAGCCCACAACAAACTCAGCTGGAAATACTTTTTATTGCCCGCATTTCACATCACGAAAAACTTAGAACTATCAAAGCTGTTAAAGCAACTCATTCCCAAGCTTTCTTATGCTAATATTCATATATCAAAAGACCTTTAGAATTTTTTAAGATACTTATTTATAAATAAATCCGCGTGAATTTAGGTTTTCAAAATCACATAGGAACTCTTTGATTTTCCAGGATAAAAAGTAGCCTATGTTTTAATCCAGCGTATACTCAATTCCGAATTTCAGACAAATCCGTTCTGTGGTTGTTGCGTGAAAGAGTGACAAATATACACACAAACTTTCGCCTTTATAATATGCCCATAAATGCTAATGGAGACGCACTGACTGGAAAGGCGTTATGGCAGTTCATTTTATGTGGATTTTATTGATCTTAATTGACCCTGCTGAGAATGGACCCCAGGACCTTCCACTTAGAAGGCAACAGTGCACACCACTGCGCCACAGACGTCATTATTTCCTTAATCACACGTTTCGTGTCAATTAAATGAATTCGCTAATGAGTGGGCAAGTGAGCCGGGCATTGTCGCGAAGAATGAAAACAGCGCCGGTTCGATATTTCAATACTTAAGTAGTTTGTGAGAGGCTTTGTTTCCTTTCAAATGAAGCTGTGCCAACTTTTGTAGCGCTCGAAACGTTGATATACCGAACCCAAGATAAACAAAATAATTCCAACTACACTTACAATTGCTTACAGATCGGACGAAGTGAAGAGTTAGAAAGAGGTACTTTGGGTTGGCTATTTTTACTAGATGTTAGCTTTCGTAGGGCAGACAGTTAACATTTTTTAATATTATAAATGCGAAAGTTTGCCTGTCTGTTAGTTTTTCACATCCCATGTGTTAAACCGATTTTCATGAAAGTTTGTACCTTTATGGACGAATTCACATTCTCACTTCATACAGATAGTAATATCATAAAACCCAAAGGTTGGCCTAAATTATATTATGTATTTATTTTGTTTTAAAATGTTTATTGCACACAAAAAGATGCACAGAAACTAGGAAAGAATAAAAACAAGGAAAAAGAACTTCACGACATGCAAAGGCAGATCGCTAATGAGATATTTCCCATACAACATTTTTAATGGGTCTTTTTTTATTGAAGTAACTAATAATTTTAATATTTTGGGGGACTGTACATCTTTGGACCGTAATCTATATCAGTGTCAACAAGACCGGCTTTCGATTGCTCTTCTGTTGTGAGTGATGTTTCTTTGTTTCCGATCGCGTTTGTTTAGCTGGAGTGGTCTGCAGTCCTAACGCGCACACAATACATCTACCAGCTATTTAGGACTCTCCTACCTTTTGTAGACAATTCACCTATTTAATATATACTTCCATCTATACTAATATAATATTATAAATGCGAAAGTGTGTCTGTCTGTCTGTCTGCTAGTTTTCCACGGCACAAAAGCTTAACCGATTTTGATAAAATTTGGTGCAGAAATCTAGCTTACATCCCGGGGACGGATATAGGCTCCCGGAAAATCAAAGAGCTCCCACAGGATTTTGAAAAGCTCATCCGTTGAACAAGACGTTTTTGTTTTATAATTTGTGATTTGGTGCCATAGTTATAATAATTAATCACACTAGTATCACTATTATAAAGGTGAAAGAAAGTATTGTATAAGTCGGTGAGTGTATGTATGTGTGTATGTTTGTTACTCTTTGACGCAAAAACTACACATAGATTTGGTTGGGAATCGAGATAGATTATATCCTAGATTAACACATAGGCTTTTTATTCCGCAAAATCAAAACAAAGAGTTCCCACAAGATTTTGAAAAACCTAAATCCACGCGGATAAAGTCGCGGGCATCATCTAGCTGTTTATAATGATGAGTGCAACGACCTCTTTCAGGTTGTAGCCCCTTTCCAATTGACCTTGCAAAGGACAGAACCACGATTGGCATTGAAAGCATTCAGTAGTCTGTAGCGAGGGCATTGACCTTTGCCCCTGAGGCTTGTATCTAGACAGCTCAAATGCAATTCGGAAAGAGTTTAAGCGTAGAAAATGAAAATCTTAGCCAAAGCAATCAATCAGCCTGCACTCTCACCGCTTTGGGGACACCGCACGAATATCTAATTTTGTTTGTTACGCACCCCCCTTAAATAGACAAGGAACTGGTGGGCAAAAAAGTTGTAAAGAACTACATATATGATGTAAGTATGCTGTGCTCACATATTGGTGTAGGTGTTGTTACTGAGATTCTGCTCTATTCTCTTATTTTGACCATTTTTAGGGTTCCGTACCTCGAAAAGAAAAACGGAACCCTTCTACTTAACCCTTAACTCGTCTGGCTGTCTGTCTGTCGTGTCTGTCAAGACCCGTCAATGGAATCATAACCTATACTTCCCGTTGACTTACCTACAATCAGAAAAGGCTGGTAACAACGTCTTATAACAGGAGAAATGGAAAACCTTGAAAACTTTGTAGTTACATCACAAAACAAATTAAGAATAAGACTAAGAAGTGTTTATTTGCCACAATATAGTATAATATACATTGGTCTTCAATATTAGGTACAATCGCATATTCTGCCAAGCATGGCATAGGTACCTGATAAATATGATAAATAATGAAATTCCTTGTATGATGGTACAGAAACCTTCGTGAGCAAGTAAACTTGGCCAGTTTTTTTTGGTTTCAACTTGTTTTGTGTGGCTTACTAATAATAAAGGTGCCTACAGGAAAAATTATTATAAACTAAAACTTCAAGGTCGCGTCACGAACATACTAATTTCATTAGCTTTTAGTTCCAAAACGCAACCTATTAAGGTTCTATTTTTAATTAAATTGTCAAGTATGCTTTTTGTAGTTGGAGTAGGTACTTCCTAATTTTTTTCAGTTTTAGATTTTTTTTTCAACTGTTATGAAGTCCCTACCAAAATTTCCACCATCTCTTCATGTATAACCCTCCCTTTTCCCTTTTAACCCCGAGGCTACAGCGCAGGCGTCGAACCCCCTAAATCCTAGCGGACGTTTTGATGGATCACCCTTAATGACAAGCACTGAAGGGGCGGCGTAGGGTTGTGTGGTTATCGGCATTCTATATCGATACTCGATGTTATTATTGACAGAGTTGATGCGATACGATCTAATTGTTTGTTGGGGTGGAAGGGTGGTGGGACTATTTCAATCAATATTAAGAATGTTATTTGATATATGGCTTAGTGAGCTACATTATTGTGCTACATCATTTTTAACTGTTTTGAAAACTTATAGCTGACTCCAATATGACAACTCTACTAACAGATGATCAAACAGTGGAAATGAACTCAAAAAACTTTTGTAAACTCATAGGACCGCTTGAATGTTTTTCAAGTAGCAGAGACAACGAAAGAATCTATGGCACTAAATATTTGGTACTGCATACCTCATTTGTCTTGTTGTATGATTTATCAAACCCTCTGCTTATAACAATCAATCAATCAGTCTGTTTGGTTCCACTTCTGAATATAGGCCTTTCTAAGAGTACGCCACCATATACAGTCCTCCGCCTTCTCATCCACCCACTTCCTTCTTAAGGTCGTTAGTCCAACGGATTGGAAGTCGTACTGTCGTATCGTCCGAAACCATGGTAAATTCACAGGCGTAGCATACGACGCTAGTTGGCCTACATGAAATGAATTTTGATTTTGACTGTATCGACAAAAGCTAAGCACACCCCTACCCGCGCGAGGCATACGCCCTCTGCTATATGAACAGCACTCGCTACAATTGCATTAGACATTAGCGATTCCCTGCCTCTCGCTTTTATTGTGGCATCCTTTCAGCAGACCCGACGCCGCAGAGAGGTGTGCTGAGTTTTAATTGTCTTCGGCCCGACGCCCGCGCTCCACAAGTGCATTGATTCTATTCAATACTTCTAGGGTTGCCAACAACGACTTTGCGACAAACTTCACTAAACTCTCATGCATGAAACAAATTGAAAACATGATACTAAAACCAATAATGTTAATTGTCCACCATCATCATCATCAACCTGTCCCCATCTCACTACTTAGCACGGGTCTCAGAATGAGAAATGGTTTGACCTACGATAGTCTATTACGCTGCCCAAGTGTGGATCGGCTGACTAAAAACATTATTAACGGCAAATATTTTTTTAATTAACAAGTCTCTTGCGTACCTAGTACAAAAAAGTTGTTGTTGGTTGGTTGGTCAGTTAGTTTTTCTTCAATCGATCAGCTACGTCCACAGCTCTGAAATTTTTTTTGCAAACTTTAATTATATAACGAGTGTTCGACAACCCTAACCTCAAATGTTTTAGCGCCATTGTTATCACAAACTATCTTTTGCGCGGCTTTTTTACACTTTTTCGCCTCCTTTGTTACGCGGTTAGTGGATAGGTTTATTTCAAAAATATAACTAAGTATAACAGTTATTTTATTGAAAGAAAATAATAATTGAATGATTGAGTACAATGTGCATTATTTTCATTGATATAAGACAAAAGAGGTTAACTAATTATATTTTTTGTTAAACATTGAACAAAGGATATGAAGCTAAGTATAAAAGGCTGTCTATGCTTTGTTCCTGTTGGTACTTTTTTAACATTTCTAACCCGCGTGAAAAAATTTAAAACCTACTATGCCCGCGTTGGTCACTAGCACTGAAAATTTTAGAGCTTGTTCTTAATTTAGTATATTTTTAAGATCTAATAAAAATCATTGTTAATTAATAATAAAATCGGTCAAGACCGAATGAACTCATACACGAAGAGTTCCATACTATGGTACAAGATGTCTGTCCTACTTCTAACACTCCTTCAGGCCTAAAATGTTGAATTCCAATTATGTATTTTTTGTTTTTTTTTTTTTATTTGTACGGCAGCCAATTTGAGTTTTATATGGCAATAAAATGCACACTGTAGAAACTTCAGCTCTCTAGCTTTTAGGGTTCATGAGATACAACCGGTTGACGGAGAGAGAGACGAACAGATGGCTGGATAGCGAAGGCTTAGTATTGGGTTGGCAGTATTTCTGCACTATATGTATATTATGTATATTCGGAACGTATATACATAGTTTAGATAGTGATTGCGAATCGAGTCACGACATGGTCTCATCAAGCAGCACAATCATCAGGCGATATAGTCCCTGCCCTATCGGTTTAATCAAGAGAACACCGACACCCGGCCTGTTATATCAACCGACACTGCCTACATATTGCTATTTTTTTAATAAACTGCCAACCAATAAAAGGCCACCTTAAACAATAGATAAGTATTATAAGTTACTAGCTAATGCCCGCGAAGACACCCGCGTGGATATATGTAGGTTTCTTAAAGATCCCGTAGGAACCCGTTCCGTCCCTTTAGTTGTCCAGGATAAAAAGTAGTCTATGTGTTAATCCAGGGTATAATCTATGTCCATTCTAAATTTTAGCCAAATCCGTCCAGTAGTTTTTGTATAAAGGAGTAACAAACATACACACATACATACACACAAACGATCGTCTTTATAATATTAGTGTGATAGCAAACTTCGATTTGCATTATTGTAAAAAAAATCGGTCAAGTGCGAGTGGACCCGCACATGACAGGCTCCGTACCATCGTACAAGAAATAACATTTTATGGTGCCTATTTTGAATTTTTTATTATTTGTGAAAATTTCAACTCTATCTATTACGGTTCAGGTTCAGCGGAGGCTTAGTAGGTAATTATAGGCTACCGTTGGCACCCTTCGGATACTGAACCCTAAAAAGTAAATGTTATACTTAATTTTTGAATTTTGTGAGTTTTGCTTCGTGATTATTTACAGGCTACTTTAAATAAGGTAGTGTTAAAATATTATGAAAATGCTTTTCACGTGGTTTTCCAGAATATAATACATGTCAAATGGTCCTTCACAACTTATCAGAGATACCGACTTAGTGAGCATTGAGCACACGAGTAGATATAGGACATCTACTCGTGTGCAATGAGCATATGTAATGCCATTTGATAAAGCCAGTTATGAATTTTTTCGACTCATGCCTATTCCTAATTCTTATTCGGTTGTACCCATTTACATTGAAAAACCCCATATTTCCCTCAAGTCGTTCTATTATTTAAACACGGGGATACACGGTGTTCCCTCAATCGAATCGATAGAGACAATTGCCGATGATTGCAGTCCATTGACGAGCCAATGCCGTGACTGGACTCATTAATGAACTACCCCTCTGTACATAGCTACTTTATAATATAAAGTGTAAAATGTTGGATATTGTATATAGTACAAATCGTACAAAAGCAATTTCGACCATCAAAAGGAGTACGATTGTACCTACTTTGAATAAATGATTTTGACTTTGACTTTCTATTTGAAGACTCTGTTTCACTCGTTATTTGTTAGTTAAGTACATTATCATCAGCAATCGCCGGCTCACTACTAAGCAAGAGTCTCCTCTCAGAATGAGAAGGCTTTGGCCAGCGTGGTAGACTCTACCTGACTTCTTAGTGTCAAAGTGCGGATTGGCCATAATGTACTCAAAGGTATGTGAAATCGGCTAATCCAGTGCGGCGCACTGCCAACGTTGGCCTAATACCTTCTCATTTTGAGAGGAGACCCATGCTCAGTAGTCCACTGGCAACAGGTGATGATTGATGATGGCAGGAATTATAATAGTTCTTGTTTTTGTTACAGATAAGGCTAGCAAGGGTGGTCACTCCGGAAATTGAAATAAGGTGATCAAAAGGTAAGTTTCGTTTCTGAAGTTTAAATAATTACATCTTAAGCCTATTTGCATTCCAGCTGGACATAGGCCTGACCAATCACCGTCCACCATTGACTAGAAGGCTGGTTTCTCCAGTTTGTCTTAGCGGCCATCGGCTCAACGACAAAATATATTATGGCCTGCTCACTGTTACTTCAGCCTACTAATTGAGCTATGTCGATACTTTTGGTGCTCCTACCAAAGCCGTTAAATGATATTATTACGATGGCAGAATGAGAAAGTTTATGCCAACATACTGGCCCAGTGCTGCTTAGCAGATTTCATTCGCATTATGGAGAACTTTCAGGCATACAGGTATCCTGGCCACGTTTCTTTTCACCATTAAAACAAGTACCAACTTACTTAATTATTAATTGCTTAAATGCACATATTTTAACTCTAAAAAATTAGAAGTGCGTGTCGAATCGAGGCCCGAACCCTGGAATAGGAGGCTGAAGCCTCAGTCTCTCTTCTAATCACTAGGCTATCAACGCCAGTTAAATGATTTAGCCTTTAGGCAAAAGGCATAGGTACTGAATCCTAGTATAGTCTATAATAAAATAAATATTTATTGCCATAGCAGGGCAAGAAACAACGGATGTTTGCAGTTTGCACAGTTCTAAAATTAACGCAAATAAAATATTCAGATCCACACAATAATTTCACCTCCATTAGCATTAGTCATAAAGTTTAAATTCTGCCGAGTTCATAAGCCATACTACCATTGCAACACTCATCGAAACAGTTAAAATTTTCACCCTTATTTGCATTATAATAGAGTTCAAAATAATGGTATATTTGTGAGTGCAGTAAATCGATCGACGCGCGCATTTCGCTGTCATCGTATGCGTGTGCGCACGCCTCATCCGTAGTAGGGCGGCAACGATTTATTGTGTCCTTTGCGGAAACCGATAAATAAAACTAATGTTTGCGGATATCCGTCGTTATAATAATATTGGACTCATTTATAATTTAATTAATAGTATAGATATTTTGGAAAAATGTTACTTTGTTTTTACTTTTTAGTCTTTTTACCTATTTTCGTATTTTTGAATCTTGTACTCATCTCAATGACTTTGATAGCTTTGGGGATCACCTCTAACTTTTCGGAGTTATATGCGTTTTAACCAATAAGACAAATCATTTGTTTTAACGGAGAAGGAAAACACCGTGAAGAAACCTGCATGAGAGTTTTACATAATGTTCGCAAAGATGTGTGAAGTCTGCCAATCCACACTTGGCCAGCGGGGTAGACTCTGGTCAAACCCTTCCTATTCTGAAAGTAGACCCGTGCTCAACACTCAACAGTGGGTTGGCGATGGGTTGTCGTTGATGATGAATAGAATAGAATAGAATATACTTTTATGCAAGTATACTTTTACAAGTGCTTTTGATGATGATGATGACGATTTTAATGTCACCGTTTACATAATTGTTATTTTACCGGTTCATATCCTTACCTATAGTTCGCGACAAGTCGAGATGGCAATCGGGGTATGAAGCGCGCACCGGAATAGCGGGGCTACTATTGTGGCTATTGCCATGTCGACCTGTTGGGAATTAGAACTCACTATGTCATTTTCCCTTTCATCCATATTAGTGAATACCTTTTCATAACCAGCTACGAAATAAAATTAATAGGTAGGTAGCTACCTACTTATTTTTTGCAACTGGTCACTTATCACTTATGGTCAATATTTAGCCCGGGTTCGTCATGACTCATGAGGTCATGGTTACCCTAGTCTGGCACTAAACATATTTACTACCGCACAACTTGAGCTATCCGTTATCTCGTCCTCTTGGGTGGTCACCGCACGTCCTGACTTAAGGTAATTGCTATTTGACAAATCGCAAAAATGCTGTACTTTGAAGTAAATTGTTTATTTTTCTAAAGCATTAACAGCTATTAAATACATGCAATTAAAAACTTCAGTTTGTGAAGATTATAAGGGCCTCTTTTTATTTAGTATACATTATCCCAATAAAAAAAAAAACCAAGTTGAAAACATTGCTGTTCGCAACTTGTTCTGTAAAAGTTTTCTTTAACATCTTGATACTTTGAAGCCAACCTCCAGAAAATGATATGTTTAGGTTTAGCAATCAATTTTAACTGTTAGTTTTATACTAAATGTTTTTCGTTTCTTAAATAATCTAAAACTAACCAAAAAACTTCCTGTGCTATTTATTTTCTTGCAGGCGCTCTATGGAATTCAGTGTCCACTGGACTGTCATGGCGGAAGGGCTGTGCGCGTCATTTCGTCGCAAAATATTATTTAAAATGAATTTAAGCTTATTATTTTTGAATGAAAGTTATGTTTATAATCGTTGAAAAATAAAATAGGGATTTTTTCATTTCTAAATGAAGCCTGCTTATATACTAAAATTTATTCTAAAGTTACGGTTTTACCAGGTAAATACTCGGAGGTTGTCATAGATTATGATGACAGATAGTAAGTGTTCTAAATAGGTATTATACCTATGTTTTTTAGGAGATAGCGCGCCTCGTTTCGGGCGCCGTGTTCCGAAATGGATTTCGTAGTAGTGCAAGTTTGGTGCAAGCCCCACATGACGGAGGTGTATGCGTCAGGCATTTCCTGTGTACAAAAAAGACCTATATTTCGGATCCATTTTTCATCACTGACATCATGCACTATTCAAAGACTGGTCTTCAAGCATTGAGGAATTTTGGACGAGAGACATCTCGAAGGTTCCCGAAGGCTGCCTAACTGAGTTAGATTTGTCGGCTAGCTAGCTTTTTTTGAAATTGGACCTACTTAGCTGGATTGTGTGTTAGAGATTTCTTATGAGATATTATATGTACATAATATAACCATCATAAGAAAGCTCAGATTCATGCTGCGGGCAATGGGGAGAGCCTAAAGGTTGGAACGCCATTTCGGCGGCCGTGTTTCATAATAAAGAATACGATGCGGAGAGAGATGTCACTCTCAAGGTCTTTAAATGTATCCATGCAAAAAACCACGTCGACTGGTTGCTCCGTTGCAGCGTGATTGAATATTAAACCAACAAACACACTTTCGCATTTGAAATATGGCCAGTGATTATAAGAAACAGTTTAAATCTCTCTCTGCTCTCCGAGAGACGTTAGGCAAAGTGAACACGAATTATGACACTTCTGTGTTCTTATACAAGCTTAGGTCTCTCAATTTTGTCAATTAATGTCAAATTTCTTTCTCAGATCAAAACCTAGTAAGTGGTTTAAATTCAAGAGAAGTTTAGGAACAAACCTTTGAGAACATGGAAAACTTGCAGGTATGCAGGTTTCCTCACGATGTTTTCCTTCGCCGTTAAAGCAAGTGATATTAAATTGCTTAAAACGCACATAACTGAAAAGTTAGTAGTGCGTGATTCCGGGATCGAACCCCCGACCTTCGATTAGGAGGCGGACGTTCTAACCACTAGGCTATGACAGTTTTTAAATTAAAGGGGTTTAAATATTTTAGTGTGAAGTCTGGCCTACACATTTATTCATTACATGTGCATCATTTTCTTTTTTAGGGTTCCGTACCTCAAAATGAAAAACGGAGCTCTTAAAGGATCACTTTGTTGTCTGTCCATTTGTCCGTCTGTCCGTCAAGAAAACCTATACAGTACTTCCCGTTGATCTAGAATCACGAAATTTGTTCTCGGATTTATTCCTTTACTTGGGCTATGAGAGTTGAGACCTATCTACCTGCCCATAATTCTAGGTTAACGGGAAATACCCTATCGGTTTTCTTGACAGACACGACAGACGGACAGACGGACAGAAAGACAGACATCAAAGTGATCCTATAAGGGTCCCGTGTTTCCTTTTGAGATATGGAACCCTAAAAACATTATGTAAGTATGCAAAGTATTTCCCTTGCAAACCATATTTAACAGTTGACATGTAGAGGTCATTGACTTTTCCTATCTTACTTTTAAGTTTTAATGCATTATTAAGTATTTACTGTTTTGACATGGTATTTAGATAATGGGTGATATTTATTTTATTTAATCTAATTCCTTTGAAAAACTTAGTAAGGCGCATTAATCTATAAAAAACCTAGCCAGTTCATAGACTTACTATGTTTTAAAATGGTCAAAGCGACTTACTAGCTTTTAATTTTACTTTAATGTGGGTGTCCTTACAATACAACGGGACATACTATGAAAGTTAGGCTTATGACATAAAACGATTTTCGGAAAAATGACATTTACTTTGTTTTGATATGGGGCGGTCGATATAATTAGGTACTAGGGTAAAGGCTCAAGTAAATTAACAGATTGGACGTTTTTACATGTATTAAGAGCTGGAATAAAAAACCGGCTGATATACCTTTTTTAAATATTTTCTTACAAATTCTTACACTTTTTTCAATTTCAATTTCAAAACCGTGTTCCGTTCAAACCGTTCAAAAGTGCGTGTGCGTGCGTCCATGTGTGTATGTGAGTGTGTTGTATGTTTGTACGAGTGTTTGTGAGTGTGGTATTGCGTTGTATAACCACATGAGTAGCGAACAGAGTCAAAGCTTCATACAAGCGCGCTACGATAGGTACACTACTACAAGCTTGAGGCGCGTGTGTGCGTGAGCACAGGCGCTACGTCGCGTACGGAGAGAAATCGGTTTATACCGGCTCGGCCTGTGCTCAAGCTCAGGGGCTGCAGTACACGTCGCGCGTCGTGTTTTCATTTAATTTAATGTTAATGATAATAATTTAAATAGTGTTTAAAATCTATTTTCTTGAACTGTCATAGATTTTGTTCAAAATCAATATCTGAGGATCCCTAGGATCACAAAACAGGAAATTGTTACCAAAACTTAAAACAGTTGGCACCATTTTGTAATTCTTTGTTAATTGACCGATTTCGTTCAAAATCGATATTTAGAGCTCCCTGGGATCACAAAAAAGGAAACTGTTACCAAAATTTAAAAAAGTCGACGCCATTTTGAAATTCTTTGTTAATTGACCGATTTCGTTCAAAATCGATATTTAGAGCTCCCTGGGATCACAAAAAAGGAAACTGTTACCAAAATTTAAAAAAGTCGACGCCATTTTGAAATTCTTTGTTAATTGACCGATTTCGTTCAAAATCGATATTTAGAGCTCCCTGGGATCACAAAATAAGAAACTGTTACCAAAATTTAAAAAAGTCGACGCCATTTTGAAATTCTTTGTTGATTGACCGATTTCGTTCAAAATCGATATTTAGAGCTCCCTGGGATCACAAAAAAGGAAACTGTTACCAAAATTTAAAAAAGTCGACGCCATTTTGAAATTCTTTGTTAATTGACCGATTTCGTTCAAAATCGATATTTAGAGCTCCCTGGGATCACAAAATAAGAAACTGTTACCAAAATTTAAAAAAAGTCGACGCCATTTTGAAATTCTTTGTTGATTGACCGATTTCGTTCAAAATCGATATTTAGAGCTCCCTGGGATCACAAAAAAGGAAACTGTTACCAAAATTTAAAAAAGTCGACGCCATTTTGAAATTCTTTGTTAATTGACCGATTTCGTTCAAAATCGATATTTAGAGCTCCCTGGGATCACAAAATAAGAAACTGTTACCAAAATTTAAAAAAGTCGACGCCATTTTGAAATTCTTTGTTAATTGACCGATTTCGTTCAAAATCGATATTTAGAGTTCCCTGGGATCACAAAAAAGGAAACTGTTACCAGAATTTAAAAAAGTCGACGCCATTTTGAAATTCTTTATTAATTGACCGATTTCGTTCAAAATCGATATTTAGAGCTCCCGGGATCACAAAATAAGAAACTGTTACCAAAATTTAAAAAAGTCATCGCCATTTTGAAATTCTTTGTTAATTGACCGATTTCGTTCAAAATCGATATTTAGAGCTCCCTGGCATCACAAAAAAGGAAACTGTTACCAAAATTTAAAAAATATTTTTAACCGACTTCAAAAAAAGGAAGAGGTTCTGAATTCCTCGTTATCTTTTTTTTTTAATGTATGTTCCCCGATTACTCAAAGACGCCTGGACCGATTTGGATTTTTTTTCATTTGGATTTGGATCAGACAAGTAATTTCCAAAATTTATCGAGGTGTTAACATCAAGAAGAACATCTGCAAGTTATTCCAATCATTTTTGTACCATTTGGTGGCGAGTACGTATTAAAGAATGTCGTGCAAGTGTGTCCAACTTTGTAAAACAAGCATACTCGGGCTACTTTGAGAACCCATTAGCAGCTAACAGCAAGGCCTGGACTCCAAATTTTTATATGTGGAAGCTGTATTTCCTCATTGCGTTTATGAGCAAATAAGAATAGACCCTACTTTTACTAAAAAAAAGTATTATAATTTGGCGCGAACCATCTAAACACCATGATGATTATTATTTCTGCATTGTGAATATAACCAGAAGAAACAGCAAAAAAATTGTTCCAAGCGACTCTATTGTAACTTGCAGTCTACAATTAGAACGATTCTGACTTCTGGTGATAAATCTGTACCTCAGCCCCAACCCAGTACCTCCAATCTACTTCAAGAACTTTCAGAAGGTAGTGACGATGTAGTGACTTTTACATCTCAACTTAGACTATTCAATCAAAATGCTTTGGACCACTTGATGAGAGATCTTAGATTGTCTAAAAAGCATCAGAACATGTGGCTTCTCGGCTCAAAGGAACAAATCGGATAACATGTGTTACGGTATATTGTTCTCACTACTCTCAAAACATTCAGCAGCTGATGTTGCACTTCCAGCGACTTGGGTGCAACATGGGCATTAAGTTTCATTTTCTCTATTATACAGAAAGGGCTCTATTATACATTCTAAAACAGGTTTTATTTATTATTATTATGTAAAATAGTTTTTGATTTATCGCGCAAAATGTAGAAAAAATATACAATAAGTCAAAAACTGTGAAAATCTGACAATTTTTTTTGAATTCCAAGCCGAAAATATATTTAAGAATTTATTTATTAATAGGAATCAAGAGTTTATGCACTAGATAGAGTTCGTTCATTCACTGAAATTCCCAGTTCATTTACTGGCAATTTATCCTTTTGTTAAATAAAATAATTTATAATAATTAATACCACGCATTTTATTTGATTTTTTGATATTTAAATAATTTAAGAGTGTATACCTACTGTGTACAGACACACAAAATATAAAAATTATATATAGAACGATTCTCATATACCTTAATTTTAGGTCAATGTCAGGGTAGTCCTTATTCGTTCATTTACTGGATCTTTTACCCTCCTACGTCAAAATACTAAAAGTCCGCGTAAATTTCGCAGATTGAAATGTCTGCTTGATTAATTGTCAATAGAGGGTCATGACATGTCAAAATTGCTAGTTTGAAGGTGAAATCGTCTATGTCATTCGCATTGGCTTTCCTCTTAACTGTTGGCTTAACTATTAGTTCATTTCGCTACAACGACCCGCTGTTTGAACTTCAACTAATCACCATTAAACCTATACGTTGTTTCCTTGAGTCTTAACATAAGAGTAACAGTAAAATAACCAAATGGACACAACAAATAATTATGCATTGTCAGTAGGTACCTCCTTCTATCTAATTTTATCCTTTGGGAATGCACATTAATAGTTATGATAAATGTTATCAATGCATAAGTACCTATATTAGTCAGTTTTTAGGGTTCCGCACTATTATAGTCACTCTGCTGTCTGTCTGTTCGTCTATATGTTTGTTCATCTATATGTCTGTTCGTCTGTTTGTCTGTTCATCTATATGTCTGTTCGTCTGTATATCTGTCCTCGTGTCAGTGCTCTACTTCGTAGACGAAATTAATTACAGACTTCAAAACCGAATATTGAATTAGAAATTCAATGAAATTATTTTTCTATTTTCCAAAATTTGCTCATTTTCAAATCAATTAAAAAAACCGAAAAATTTCAAAAAAACCAGTGTAAGTACGAGTAGATAGAAAAAACACTCAGAATTGAGTACCTCCTCAACCAACCATTTTTTTTTACCCAACTGCGCTGAAGCTTAAAGTAGGGTTATGTGTTTTTGGAAGACAATTAAAACATCACTTAAAATATGTAGTCTAGAAAAACGATAAGACATCCATTTTACCAGCGAATTAATCTGCGTACAGACGAGACATTAAACGCAGTGTAATTAATATGACATGGTTTATGTCGAGTGTCATGAGACTGACAGCGTCACGCTCGAGCGGTTTCTTGGCCTGACACTGCGCTTTATTGCCTTTGTGTATTTTGCGAAATAAGTGCTGAGGTGTCATATTTAAAAATACATTATTGCCACTTGAAAAACGTATGAGGATTACACTCGCTTTAAACAAAACGTTATTATTTAGAAGATTTTTTATATAGTCCAGCAAAGACTTCTAGGTATTAGGTATACATAGAAGTCTTTGTCCTATAGGAATTATAGCAAAAGCTTCAAAGTTTGGAACATCGGCGCAAAGGTACCTATCTTAGATCGGATCTACAGGATATAGATAGATAGATAGATAGAAACTCTTTATTGCACACAAAAACACATATAAGGATAACAACACAGTAAGAAGAAAACAGAAAAAAAAAACAATTGTGTGCAAAGGCGGCCTTATTGCTTGGAGCAATCTCTACCAGGCAACCTTTGCTGAAAGGAGAAGTTCTAGGAAGGAGGTTGGATAGTACCAAGTCGCAAGGAGGGTATGTTTCGGAGAGCGCGCCCAAGAACTTTTTGACCTGGTTTCTCCTTCACTTCACACTACCGCAAGGCTAACACTTATGTCCCAGCCACATTAACAGCCAAAAACGCGATGTTTAACGGGGTTTCCCGGGGTAACGTACATGTAACCACGATCAACGTACAATGGCATTCAGAATGCCGTTTGGCGTTAGACGATTTTAACCCCAATTCGATTGGCATTAGACGTTAACACTACAAGTATGGTCACTCAGTTTAACGCGTTGATCATCGCGATAATTATAGTGATGTTGGGTATTGACGTTAACCTTAATGTAGCCGCAACATTATAAGACCACAACGTACACCGATGCATCGGAAAGGTCGTAGATACACATCACTATGTCAGTGATAGCTGTTGTTGAACACTTGTCCGTCTGTTTATGCTCAGCTCAGCGAAGTGCAGTGCCCATTCATCAAATATCTACCTAGCTGTGGTCAACCACGTGCTATTGCTCCTATTCATAGTCAAGCTTCATTCATTGTTTCTATACTCTAGAGACTTTATTGTGTCTTGAACTTAAAAGTGTGTACCTACTATAAGCGTCGCTCAGAAAAGCAGGTAGTATTATTTTTATAATTTTAACGAATTAATGGAATGCCTTCCCAAAACCTACGCGAAGAACACAGATTCAATGCGTAGAGGTAATCCGAGAGTTTTAATTTAAAAAAAAACTAATTACAAAGGAGATCTTAAACCACGACGATTATCCATTCGTTCCATTTCCACACGACAGATTCATTAATTGTAGTTAAACTTTAACCGTCAATAAAAGCAAAATGGGTTCCACGACTTGTTAACTTTGGCACCAAAGTGTGAAATAGTATGAATACTAACTGGTGCAACCCAGTTGCTTCTTATTGGTGGTCAAAGTTTAACGATAATCATGGCGTAACTTTAACCTACCATGCAAGTAAACCTCAAATTAGGACATAATTAATTATCCAGCCAGGTTATCACTAGGTTACAATAACCATCTGCATATTTTACAAAATTATATTAATTAATTTGAATGTTTAATAAAAGTAGCGTAATAAAGATCTTTGTCTATGAATGTTGATCGTAAGCATGCGCAAGCGCAGCGTAATCCGAGCCACGTGCCGCCTACGGTGTTCTGTGAAGAGATTGAGCCGAGAGTATGCAAGTCTATCTGTTTACTATCTGTGTTATCTTTATTGATACCTCCGTAATTAATACTAGACGTTTGTTACATAAGCCCAGAAGCTTCATGATTCATCATCATCTTCATCATTATTAGCCCATCACCGGCTCACTAATGAGCGAATTTCTCCTGGCAGATTGTGAAGATTTAGACAACATTCCGCCCTTAGATTAACTGGGTCCACACTCTAGCCAAGTGCAGATTGGCAGACTTCACACATCTTTAAAATGAATTGAAATTATTGAAATGAAATGAAATAATGTATTTTGCCAAAGAGTAACAATGGGTAAATGATGGAACCCACATTGACGCATAGTCTCTTTCACATTTTGCCATTTAATTATGGCGTGCAAACCCTTTAACAGGGCTCTCTCCGTCACTCGCTTCTGCTCGCTTCATACAATCGTAGTTCCAATTTCATTTGAATATTAAGCAACCAAAGTCCATGAAATTTTGCAGACATATTCTAGAAACTAATATCTGTGTCTGTGGTGTTTTAGATTTTTCTAAAAATATGTAGTTTTAAAATTACAGGGGCTCAAAGATTTGTATGTAAATTTTTAAGACCGCGTAACTTTGAAACCGAATATTTTAAGAGAAATCTGGAAAACCACAGACATAGATATTAGTTTCTAGAATATGTCTGCAAAATTTCATGGACTTTGGTTGCTTAATATTCAAATGAAATTGGAACTGCGTTTGTATGGAGCGAGTGACGGAGAGAGCCCTCTTAAGAACGTTATGGAGAACTCTCAGGTATGTAGGTTTCCTCGCGATGTTTTCCTTTACCCGTAAAGTGATTCGATCACTGAAAACGAACTTGAACTCCCATCCTAGCAAAACGGCCTCAAACTGTGGTAAAATTATTGTATCTTTAAGTATACTAATTATAATTAGTAATTTAGATTAAAACACTCTAAGTAAAATTCAAAAGCTTTCATTCAGTTTGTTTCTCCTCTTACAAAACTTTATTTCGTGCAATTACACAGTTGTGTCCGCCAGCTCCTTAGTTATAATCATAAAAAAATTGGTAAAAAATCGGTCAAGTGCGAGTCGGAACGCCCACGAAGGGTTCCGTACCTTCGTAAGATATAACACTATGTACTTTAAAATCGGGCATGGAACCCTAAAATTGAGTGGTTTATTAAACAACTCGCATCAATTTATGTTCATTCTCCAGATTTCTCCATCACTGTCCAGATTGCAGTTTGTTTGCCCGTCCCGGACAAAGCGCGGGATACTTCAACAAATAAGACGTTCGACCTTTTTCTCGATCACTACTGATAAAATGCAGATAACTTTATAGTGATGATCCGATTGAAATTATCGATAAAATATTTAATTAACATTTAGTTTTATTATAACCGTAGCTTACATCGACTAAATACGTGAGTATAGGCGGTACATTCTATACATAAAATGGAAATTACGATAGTTTAAACATCAAAATATTTAGTTTATGGAATAATAAAACTAGCCTATGCTCGTGACTTCTTTTGCGTGGACTTCACACAAACCAATATTTTACCCCCTTAGAGGTTGAATTTTTAATTTTTTAAATTTATTAACTGATATCTAAGTGATAATAGCTATCTGCATGTCAACTTTCAGCCTATACCTGTTTAAGCTTGCGTTGATGGACTAGTCAGTCAGTTTACCTTCTCCTTTTATTTTTCTAGATTGCGTTTGAAGGGAGAAATTAAATTAGGTAAATGTTCACTACTGGAATAGACCCATATCTACAGTTCTGAAAAACAGAAGACATTGTTGAGAAGTTGACTGACGTACTAAATGCGAACCTTACTTCGTAACACCGAATCACCCACTGCACAAGTTGAGGATCAGAATTCTTCCCTCATCCCTAAATCGCTTGCAAGAACTTGTCTGTAGATGAATAATAACTATTTTCTGCAACCAGAAATAAAACCAAGCTTGAAGAATTTGTAAGTGTTTTTAATTCAAAATGACTGGGATTAGAAGTCCGAACCAGAACCTCTTACTTATTAAGTAGTTATACAGAGTGTACTGCTACATCAGAATCGAATGGTAGAATCTGTATTAGGTATAAAGGTTACACAAAAAATATGAACACACAATTTGATTGTGAAAATTATCATCCGTGTAGTTCACTCATGTACAAAACTAAAGCAGAGCAAAAATACTAAACATAAAAAAACTCATTTACGATCCTACGGTTACATAGTTTAAAAGTGTAGCCCGAACAAACATTTTCCGCCTTCTCAATTATATTTAGAAACAATAACATACAGCCATCTTGAAAATCATGAAACACTTGTTTTTAAAACGTTAAACGGCCTGCCGAGGGCCATAGAGCACGGCGCACTATGGCAGCAATGTCACTGTAGGGCCTGGGATGTATAACAACACTTGTTCTGAGTACATTATAAAACTAGAGTATTTTCTATATTTTATAAATCTGAGGCCAGACATTATGTATCTTCAACGCTGCATATATTCAGAGCCGTGGTAGCCTTGTGGTTAGACTGCCTTTTCTCCGGACGTTCGGAATGAGAAGTTAGGAAAGTTTTTTTCAGATACAAATTGACGCCCTTGACTACAATCTCACCTAGTGGTAAGTGATGATGCAGTCTAAGATGGAAGCGGGCTGCCCTGGAAGGGGCATGGCAGGTTTTATTAAACCGATACCCCTTTTGTGCCATCAGTTCTCTTTCACATTAGCCAGCCTACCAATGAGCACGTCTCTCCTCTCAAAGCGAGAAGGGTTTAAGTAAGGCCATAGTCCGTCACGCTAGCCCAGCGTGGACTGGCAGACCTCATGCATCTTCGAGAACATTATGGAGAACTCTCAGGCGTGCGGGTTTCCTCACGATGGGAACGTTCACCGTTCAAACAAGTGATATTCAAACGCACATAACTCTGAAAACTTAGTGGATACGTACCCGGGATCTAACTCATCCTCTACAAACGAAGGCTGACATTCTAACCACTTGGTTATTACAGCTTCTAGTCAACAATTCAGTCCCAAAAAATATTTACTTTTGCTTCGCCTTTATCGATAAACTATTTCTTATTTATTGATAAAGTCACATCACTTCTACATTTCTCAAGATCTCAGCCATCTACCTGCCGGCGCACTCAGCGTCGCCGGCGAGTCGCGCAACTGTCGCCTCTTGACTCCCCGAAGAGCACAAAAGACACAAAAACACACAAACCTAATGGCTACTACTGATAGATTTGTTACCGTACGCACTTGAGAGCTTGAGACATGTGCTGTGTGTTTTTTCGACATGTAGATATTGTAGAGCGGAAATATGGTCGTTTGTCTGTCATGTTCTCTACATGTTTTGTGAGAAAATAATCAATTTAAGTATTTACTATTTTTTGTCCTTCCTTCTTTACTTACACATGTACAACCGCATGCACGAGTAACTTAGGACCATCCAAGGAACCAGCTTTCTCATGGAGGGCAAATTTTTGTACTCGGCCACAACTTCTTTGCTTACCCATATACAACCGCATGTAATGTACAATGCCCGAGATCTACATTTCTTGAGAATGCTCCGGTGTTGAAGTGAAACGTTCGTCGGAAGTTTTCAACTTTCTACGGAGATACAACCCACTGACAGACAGAAGGATGGACGGACAGACACGGGCATCGGAGGCTTAGTAATAGGGTCGTACTGACGCCCTTAGATACGGAACCCTAAAAATAGACATGTTAATTCCATTTTTCACATTCTCTCGATAAAAAGTCAGGTAACACGCAAAAATAAAATCTAACCTATCCAATCGTCAGTTTTTGTCTCCCATACCGCGTTATCGTAACCAAATAATCTACAAATGACATCCGGCGTTCTCAGAAAGTGCCTTATCTCATTTCTCGGAGCTTGGGAATAATACCATGGGTTATGGGTCGACTTATGGGTTAGGTGACACTTTACGTTTATTGATGGGAAAAAATGCCATTGCAAAAAATAGTAGAGTCAATTTGCTATCTATAGACTTTTTATTGATATGCCCATGTAATACGGGTGAGCTGAAAGTGCAGTGCTAAAATTCAAAATTTAAATCATTTATTCACAAGTGTAAATTAAAAATTTAAAACACCCCCGACAAGTGAAGGTTACAGTAACTAGAAAAGAGCTGATAACTTTCAAACGGCTGAACCGATTTTCTTGGATTATAGCTAAGAACACTCTCGTCAAGCCACCTTTCAAACAAAAAAAAACTAAAATAAAATCGGTTCATTAGTTTAGGCGCTATGGTGCCACAGACAGATACACAGATACACAGATACACAGACACACAGATACACACGTCAAACTTATAACACCCCTCTTTTTGCGTCGGGGGTTAAAAATAAGTAATATTTACACTTTTTGACTACATCATCAACATCATAAAGTTATTTCTAAGATTTTAATATAAATTTTCGAAAACGAAATCGAAAGTCGCAGCCGTTACATAAAACCACTCCAGGAAATGAAACGTTAAAATTGTTTTCTTTTCAACGCGCAGCAAATTACGTTATACAATGAAAACTCATTCAGTTGCCCCGGCGTAAAGAAAGGAGGTCAACAAATCAACGCGGACCTCCCAAAGAACACTTGATGCGGCAATAAATTACGAGGAAGAATCGCCCTTTAATATGAACTCAGTCCTCCCTTTATGGCCGTAATGGGGAAAAGAGATATTTACAAATCCTTAGCCCTGATCTTTGTAACGGGGTATTATGGACGGAAGCGACCTTACGACCCTATTAAGACCCTGTTCTGTTACGATATCGTTTAAAGAGGTGACCTTGGGTGCAGCAGTATCCATGCCTACCTATGAAACATTAGGATAGTACCTTCGAAGGTCAATTTGGATAAATTTTTCGTAATTGCCTTAGATTTTCTTTAAATAATATGCTGGGCAAAAACTTTTATGAATCTATAAGAATCTTGGCTTGTATTATGATATTAACCAAATGCAAATGAAATTCCGAAGAACTTGACTGCTTTTGCTAGTTTCATTTACAACATCTTACTGGCAATGTGCAGGGCACATAGTTCCAAAAACCTATAGATGTTGGGATCCCAAGGTGCTTAAATGGCGACCTTGCACCGCCCGCCCCCACTAGGTGGGCGGATGACATCAGACGAGTCGCAGGGAGCCGCTGGATTCAGGCGGCGCAAAACTATGGCAAGTGGAAGTCCCTACAAGAGAACCATGTCCGGCAGTGATAATGATAATACCCGTGTTAAGTAATTCATTACACGGTCTTGGCTTTATTGGGGGATGGAGAATGTATTATCTTGTCTGATTAGTAATATAAAGCGTTATCTTACGTATTGTTTCATAACAATCGTCTGGGTTCTGCATTGCTCTGAAAGAAAACTGCTTTAACCTTGCACCTAAAAAAATCACACTAATATTATAAAGGCGAAAGTTTGTATGTGTGTGTGTGTGTGTGTGTGTGTGTGTATGTTTGTTACTCCTTCACGCAAAAACTACTGGACAGACTTGGCTGAAATTCGGAATGGAGATAGATAATATCCTGGATTAGCACATAGGCTACTTTTTATCCCGGAAAACCAAAGAGTTCCCACGGGATTTCGAAAAACCTAAATCCACGCGGACGAAGTCGCGGGCATCAGCTAGTATTATTATAAAAACATAAAGCCCTCCATCAATTTTCCATCTTACTTGTCTATTCCTTCAGACCGAAACGTAATAGGGGAATTCAAGTGTCTCAAAATTTTGCTTCAGTTTTTTTCGAGCCGGGGTCGCTTTAACGAAGTCTGCTCGGTAAATTAACAATCAATCAAGTCTTAAGTGCTTCTGCCCTCGATGGCGACTGGTTCCATTATCCCACGAGACGTTTAAATACCATACTTCAAAATTATTTCTTTCTAGCTGCTTATTTCGCGTTTCGTAATTTGCGAGGGCTATTTGGGAACCTGCTCCGAACGATTATTTCCTTTTCTTGAAATTCAATCACACTATAATCATTATAAAGGCGAAAGTTTGTATGTGTGTGTGTGTGTGTGTGTATGTTTGTTACTCCTTCACGCAAAAACCACTGGACGGATTTGGCTGAAATTCAGAATGGAGATAGATAACATCCTGGATTAGCACATAGGCTACTTTTTATCCCGGAAAATCAAAGAGTTCCCACGGGATTTCAAAAAACCTAAATTCACGCGGGCGAAGTCGTGGGCATCGGCTAGTACTTCATATTATTATTGCTTTCGACACATGCTTATTTTCAAGATTTACTGAAACAAACAGCCAATAAACTAACGATTTTACGTGATTGGTGTTGGACTTTTTGTAGATGGCAACTTTTGTATCAAGCATTTTTGTTTAAATAAATTCGTAATATTAACTTTTTTTTTTATTGAAAATATTACAATAAAACTTAAAGCTAGCCTTATCTAATTACTATACAAATCATGCCCGCGTGGAATGGTGCCAAGAATACTGGCTGCATTTCCGCGTTGGACAGCCAGGCTGATCCGTTGCGCAAAAAATGAGCCAGCCCTTCTGTCACCCGATGAGGCTATTAAACGCGGTGAAATGTCTCGTAAAAATTTCTTTGCACTAAGACTCCATGGCCCCAGGGTCTCCACGGCAAACGGAACAAAAATGTAACTCTCAATAAGAGAGGCATACTTGCGCCGCTTGCCGTTTTCAGCCATTTCTGCTGCGGCTCCCGGTCTTGATACTGTCTCCCTGATATGACACGGGGCCAATGTGTCAACGCACGTTGCGTCCCACATTAGCGCCCGTCCCCGTTCCCAGGGAACCAGCGTCAATCCATCAGGTCTCTTGCCATCATCCCGACTAATCCCTGCCGGCTCAATGAGCGCAGGAACGTCTATGGTGGCAAGAGCCCTTTTGATTGTGTCGTTAAGAGAGCCATGCCTAAATAGCCTACCAGCGCTCCTTTGGCAAGAGAGTCCGTGGATTCCAAATTTATCAACCTCTTTTCCACACGGACATCTGTGCTGATGGCACAGCGGTGTTCCCAATCTGAGACCTAGAGCCACACAAAAACTTTCATTATCTAAAAGGGTGCCGAGATTCCTGGATGGCAAGGCATGAAGCCAATACCCAGATTCCTTTTCCGATAATGCTAGGAGCCTGGCTTGATCTCTGTCACTTGTAAGATTTTGCAGCAAATTTGAATGTGTCAGCTGAACCAATGGCAAATCCCAAAGTTTTTGTGTAGAACGTTCCTTTGGATAATCGACATTGGGACATCTGACCTTCCAACTCTCTAGGGCCTCTGTGGCATAGGTCAATGATATTGAATTTGATTTGAGAATTTGAGAGCTAAGCTCTCTTATACTATGCACAGAGGACAGAAAAGCTGGAAGAGCTACACTGGAAATTTTCCTCACGCCGATGCCACCGTACTTGACCGGTAAAGTAGCTTGGTTCCAGGAGTGCTCATCAAAAGTTAAATTTAGAATTTGTTCTAGTGTACTTTTAAGGATGGCATCCATATTATCGAGTAGTCCAGGAAATTTCCAAATTGGGCTCGCGCGAAGGATATAAATTAATTTAGGTACGAAAAGGCAATATTTTAGGATCGAAAATGCAATGTGAGAATTTAGAGCGCCCAATTTGTCGGTATTAGCCGAAAATGTTCTAATTTTTTGATCCAAAAGTGGTTGTATGGATTCATTGTAAAGAGGAGCACCAAGAAGGCAAAGTGAATGTTTATCGAGTATCTTAATGCTAGGGGTAATTTCATTAAATAATTCAGAGGCCAATCGTATTCTATCTTGCGACAGTTTTTCTGTGAAAAACAATTCGCATTTCGAAAAATTTAGTTCTAAACCAATTTTGCCAAACTGTTGCTTAATATGCTTAAGATCTTTTAGAACGTCATCCACGTTGCCCCCAATGGTTCCATCATCAAGATACCATATGTTAAATTTAGATGTTAAATTTGAAATATGGTTATGGATCCCTAAGCTGAACAGGGCCGGACCTAAAGGATCCCCCTGCTGAACGCCTACAGAAGACTTAATATCGCTATCTCCAAAAAATAATTTTGAAGCTGAGCTGTAACATTGCCAGACATATAAATAAATTTCAGGAAGTTGCGTTGAGACTTCGGTCAGCAAAGTTGCCCTGTCCAAAGAATTAAAGGCATTCTTTACATCTACTTTCAGCAGCACTTCAACCTCGCCATTCGCTAAGAATGTACGAGCCGAATGAACTGCTGCTTCACAACCTCCTTTACTGCCGAATCCAACTTGAATAGGTTGGAATTTATCCTTTAGGGTAGAGACTATGTGTTTACACGCTAATTTTGACGCCAAACGGCGAAACGTACAACCAACAGCGATGGGACGGATGCCGCCATCTTTCTTATTAAAAGCACAAAGCCTCGCACCATAAAGGAATGGTAAAAAGGATGAATTTACCTCGCCAGATAACATGAGATTACAAAGTCTGGTAATGTCGCTCAGTAGCGCCCTGCCGGCGTCCCCAGCAGTAACTCCCACAAGATCCTTAAGATGTTGTGGCGTTATGCCGTCCATGCCGCCAGCAGAGCCACTAGAAAACGACATTATCGCAGCGTAAGTATCTTCGTCCTTTATCTGTAAGTGAGAAGTGTTAGAAGGTGGGTCTGGCAGCAAAGAATCGATATTTGGTAAAGGATGCTTTTCACGTAAAGCTTCTAGCGTTATATCATTGAATGGAGCTAGTGTATCATTAGAAAACAAAATGCGGGCAGCGTTTTTAAGATCCCCATCCATAACTTTGTTTTCCACAATTTTCTTCAAATTATAATTTTGTGTACGAAAAGAGCAGTCAGGAATTGGAAAAACGCGATTAGCCAAACTATTTTTTTTTAATTTACTACATAACGACCCGCTTTCTGTTTTATTTACATAGAAATGTCTGTATGCGAAAAAAAAGAGGTTTTGCCAATCCAAAAGTGAATTTGATAGTACATTTTGGATAGTATGCGATAAGGATCTAGCTAACGATATCCTAGCTCCTCGGGGAATGCGTTTTACTAATGGGATATTTTGACTATATTTGGATAATAAAATTTCAAATGGTACCTGGTTATCGCTTCCTGATTGGGTTTGATCGCACATTAAATTTGGGCATGTAAGAGGCCGTGTAGGCGGTCCGTGACAACGTGCGATGTGAATATTAAGGCCTTTGCGACCCTTAAACCGCCTGCCATCGCTACAGTGGGAGCATTCTAGGTATTCACCTTGAGAAGCACTGGGGTTCATACTTCAAAACACGTAAAAAAAAAAACACTAAAACACTACACAATAGCGTCTATAAGCGCGCGGAGCCCCGACTGCGGCAACCAGAGCAGGCGCTGCCCGTTGAGGCCCCTGAAACAAAAAGTGCTGTTAGTATCGCATATCAAAGCTGAAAATAATACCACGGGGTATTTCGCGAATAAGAGCCAATTTGATGCCAATATTACTCCAAAATAACCGCGCCAAATATTAAATAAATAAAAATTTTGAAACGAGACAATTTTTCTCATTGACATCTCATTGACATCAATATTAACTTACTACTACTTAATGTCTACTAATACTAACTTTTGCTAAATTAGAAGGTATCGAAAGCAATCCGAAAAATAAAAACCTTTTTAAAAAGTTATTTAAACCGTTCCCTTTGTATTATTTGCAAATATTGACACGTTTAAAACTGGCGTCACACAGCCTTTTCATACCTAGCCATAGTTTAATAAACAGCCATTTCAGTCATGTACAAATACAATATTACCTACTACCTATACTCTCCAAGTTAATATAATTATTATCACCTTCGTATCGTATAACAATGTGCCCGCGCCACGTTGAAGCGGCCGCCGAATTGCAACAGCTTGGTCCCTGGCCTCCAATTTGCCCAAATCTATAAGAGCCTCCGCCCGCCCTCCACACTCAATTTGTCCCTATTCAACTAAATAAGATCATTCATGTAGCGATCATATTGTACCTCTAGAGAGAGCAATGGCCCAGTGGTTTCGAGGCAGGAATATTATCTGAAAGCACGTAAGTTCGTCAAACGCCACCCATCGCACTAAGCACAAGCTTTAAGCTTATTTTTTTTTTGTTATATAGACCAGAGCTTGACTGCAAGTGTTGATGCAGCCTAAGATGGAGCGCGCTTGCCTAGAAGATGCCTATTCACTCTATTTGAGGTACCGAGGAAGGTACCTACATTAAAAGTAGAGGGGAATATCGATGCCGGAAGGCGTTCCATATCCTTCCAGTTCGAATTAGAAACGAAGAAGCAAATCATTTCGTAAGTACATGTCCGTGAAATTTGGACTACGTACGTATGCAGACCTTGACGATACCTCGCGGTTCGCGATAGTAGAAAATTAAAGGAGGAATTAGCAGTTCGATCCCGGAAAACCATTTTTATACTATGTTGCAATTATTGTGATTGGCTGAATTTATGGTATGCTTGTTGCAGCAATGCATTGTAGCCAATAGTGAGCGAGCGTCAACCAATCAGAGATGGTTGCGATCGTAACACTGTAGCTGCATTTTACCGTAATCGAGCCCCAGGTTTATTCGTTAAATTCCACTAATAAGCTAAGTTGATAGTTCCACCAGATGCTTTAAGATAAAATAGGACTTCAACAGCACTAATTACGAAATATGAATTCGTAATGCAGCTGAAAAAAGTAGATATTCCACTTCGCAGCCGCCCTGAAAGCTGGCAGTAGGCCAACAAACAACGCTTTTGGCGAATCTGGCCAGTGTCACCAAAAATATGCAACTGTTTTTCATATTTTAACAAGTAACAATACTTGTTGTTCCGTTCCAAAATGATACAAAAAATTAACATTCATGGGGTCGCTTGCTGAGTTGGCCTATATCGTATGTTTTACTGAATACTGAATATTCGATTGATTTTTTTATGAATATAGGTACTTGTAGTTACCTGGCGACTGGAGAATGAGATAGGCTACTTTTTATTCCGAAAAATTATACAGTTACCACAGTATTATTAAAATTATACAGGGTTTTTCTAAAACCTAAATCCGTGGATTTGTGGAATATAAAATATGATTTCCAAATAACAAGAGATATATTGATAATACATGTACTTCTAAGGAGAATTCTTTCACATGAAGTCTTCGGCGCCGGGTAGGTAGACGGAAATGAGGTGTACTTCCGGCAGACGGGCGCTTCCGGTGCGGACGGCGGACGTTTCCGCTCATGTTTGCTGAAATGTTGAATGGAATAAAAATATCTCTGTAAAAGATGCTTGATTTGTGCTCATACAAGCCTAGACATGTTTTTTTATATTCTTATACAAGTTAGCCCTTGACTGCAATCTCACCTAGTGGTAAGTGATGAATGCAGTCTAAGATGGCAGCGGGCTAACCTGGAAGGGGTATGGCAGTTTTTATTAAACCCATAGGTACCCCACGGCATCGCACCGGGACGATAATTCGCTTGGTGGCACGGCTTTGCCGGTAGAGTGGTAGCCTACGGCCGAAGCCTCCCACCGGACCAGACCAGGTAGTTAGAAATTATAAAATTCCACACCCCTGCCGGGAATCGAACCCTGGACCTGTCACTCATAAGACTACAGCGCTTACCACTCCGCCAGGGAGGCCGTCAAAAATGTTGTTAGATTTGTACGTACTTTGCTTACTATATAGGTTTTAAATTAATTTTCCACGACTGCGTGAGGATTGTGATTTTAGCAGTCTATGTATGTTTGTCCGTTCATCAGTTCCCTCATTGGTCCAAGTTCGTTTTAACCAAACTACCTAAATCAAGAAAAGGTGATGTAGGTAATGTATAATTACATATGTTCATATGTACATTGTCTATTCATTGCCATTAAAATTGTGATTGCATTTTCAAAATATTATATTTTAGAAACGTGAATTATTAAATTTTAGAAACGTGAATTATTAATAATATTTGACTGAAAAGTCTAATAAATTGCATTTATAGGATTTTCACAATTTTATCGGCTTCAAACAGCTATTGTAGAATACGATTTTCGAAAACAGCAAAAATAATAGCATTTTTTTTTTGGAAATTCATTCGTTAAAATCCCATACATTTAAAATGTCAATTTTGTATGTGGTCTGTGATAGGCTGATAGGTAGCGATGGCAAGCAAATGCAAATAAAAATGTGAAAATGATATTTTTCTATGAATTTGTAAAATCTGCCTATGGACAAATATTCAAATTCATTTTTGAAATGTCGGCGGCCAATTAGGCCGATTTTATTTTGTTAGTCATCACTGTATAGAGTTTGCGTTTTAAAAATATTAATGAAGTTCAGCTTGAATACCTAAATGGATACGCAATGCACGAGAAGCTCAACGATGCGAAATTGATTTCGGTATGATTTAGGGGTTTTAAGGGATTAAATAATTTTATTTTACCCCCTTACAGGTTGAATTTTCGAAAATCCTTTCTTAGCGTTTGTTTACGTTATGATAGCTGTCTGCATGCCAGCTTTTCCTTTTATATATTCAGTTTTTGACTGATGCTTTTGCGCGATAGCCTAGTGGTTAAAAGGTCGCTCTCCTTTTCGGGGGGTCTGTGGATCGATCCTGGGCTGGCACCTTTTTTTTTAATTTATAGACTAGCGCTTGGCTGCAATCAGACCTGCTAGCAAGTGATGATGCAGCCTAAGATGGAGTGCGCTTGCCTAGAAGTTGCCTAATCACTCTTGACTTGAAGGTACCCATATTAAAAGTGAAAGCGAAATCTGATGCAGGGAAGGCGTTCATATCAGATTAGTAACGTGGAAGCAAATCGCTTCGTACGTGTCCGAGGAATTGTATTGTGTCTCACTTTTCGAACTTACTCTTATGTGTATTTTAAGCAATTAAATATCACTTGGTTTGATTGCTAGTGCAAACCTAGCCTTTCACTAACCTCTGTCTTTACATTTTCGCTGCACAGCTCGCCCACACTAGAAAGCAGAAACATTCCCATACACTTTTGCAAATTGCAAGCATCCTGCTCGTCTTTTCCACTCTAGTATATGGAGGTGTGAAGAAAATAAAATATCACTTTGTTCCCCAGAGGCGGAGTGTTGGGGTTACTCACACTTGTCAATGCCGCGAGCGTGAAGGAATCGTGTCATAGAATAGTTGACTAAACGCCATGTAGATAGATCACGTAGGTAAATTACGACGTAATTAGTAGGCACCTGCTAAGGTAATGAATGAGAGAAGATACAGATGCAATATAGAAACCATTTTCATATAATAAATGTGAAAGTATGTCTATCAGTCTATTTGTTACCTTTTCACGGCCCATCCACTTTACTGATTTTGACGTGGTACCTACAAAGATACCTACTGCCGAGTTTCTTGCTGGTTCTTCTTGGTAAGAAAGACATTCCGAACCAGTGGTATCCACAATAATTTATTCTGGAATTTTTGTACATTAATAATTTTATTAAGATTCTACAAAAAAAATTAAGTACGCTACCAATGACTTCTATGTATACTTAAAAGTCTTTGCATGCTACCTAGTCATTTCCACTCTAGTAAATGGAGGTGGGAAAAATATAAGTAAGGCCTTATTCCCCAGGGGCCAGTGTGTGGAGATCCACAGTTGACGTCGCTATAAAAAGTGTTATCATAGAGTAGTAAAATAGACTTCACGCAGATGTATTACTGAGTTAGATGGCAGGAAATATTTAGATAGTTCACAGTCCCGGTATCGCACGAGTGATTTCTTTTAAATCGATGAGAGGGTACATTGCACAAAATCCTAAATATCAATTTACATAGATACCACTTGAAAATTATGGACTTTCATTTAACTTTCATTCTCTATTTAATCGTGAAATTACTAAAATCCTGAAATTCTTCATTTTTAACCAAAAGCCCAAATTCCCATTTTCACACATATAACTTGAAAAATGGCAGACTTTATACAAACTTTCATCGATTGCCTCCCACCTCTTTAGGGTAGAATTCCGAAAACCTTACCTTTATGAGCATGAGCACCTACCTTTTCAAGTGTCTATCTAACCCCAGCGGTTTTAAATGTCGTGCGTTGATATCAATCAATCAGGGCAGGTTTTTTTATAGGTTAAATTTATTTTATTAAATCATTCGCTTATCTATGTTATAAATCTGTGCCAAAACTTTAACTAATAAAGCAACACGCGATACGTTTGGAAGTTTATCTCCACAAATACCGAATGTCCAAAGTTGGCAGATAGTTGGTAGTTACGAACTCCACCGAATTCGGTACGTGACCTGCCCGAGATTTATTTCGGGACTTCACCTTGTCAAAGAATATAAATTAGGTAGAGTAAATAGGTAGAAAGGTAGAGATATTCTTTGCAAAGAACATTAGGAAGAAGTATAAAAAATTTTCAAAAGAAAAATAAAACCGACTTCAAAAACGACAAACACTAAAAAGTAAAAAATAACTTTTGTTTAGCTACACGTGTAATGCACCTAGGTATGAAGTCGAGCGAGCATATTAAAACAAAATTAGAAATCCAAGAGTGAAGCTCGCCCGACTTCATACCTAGGTGCATTACACGTGTAGCTAAACAAAAGTTATTTTTTACTTTTTAGTGTTTGTCGTTTTTGAAGTCGGTTTTATTTTTTTTTTGAAAATTTTTTATTTCACAATTTTTAGTGGCCCTACTGTACTATAATATGCTGTGCCCAGTTAAAACCCTACTGTTTACTAAGCTATTACACTGATCGCGAGCAATTTGCTCCTATCCATTGAGGAGTTCTGTTCTCCATCTCCGAAGATATTCATCAGATCTTCACCAAATTTATATGGGACCACCTGCACAGTATACCCTTTCAAACAAAAAAAAAATTTTCCAAATCGGTCCAGGGGTCTTTGAGTAATCGGGGAACATACATAAAAAAAAAAAATAAAAAAAAAAAAAAAAAGATCCCGACGAATTGAGAACCTCCTCCTGTCTTTTTTGGAAGTCGGTTAAAAACAAGGAAGTAAAGTAAAACAAACGTTTTAGCCTAGTGGTTACATCGTCGTTCAGGGTCTCCGAGATTCGATCCCGAAGAGGCACCTCTAACTGTAGGAGTACGTTCTGAGTAATGAAATGAAATATCACTTGGTGAGGAAACCTGCCTGTAGAGTTCTTCATAATGTTCTGTCTCAGCTCGTGCTCAGTAGTGGGCCGCGATGGATTGATGACGAAGATTATGATAAAAACAAGAAGAACCGCCCAAGTTTCACGAGCATGGGTACGGAAGCTCACCTTACATTCTGGATGCATTTTTAGGGTTCCATACCTCAAAAGGAAAAACGGGACCCTTATAGGATCACTTTGTTGTATGTTTGTCTGTACATCTGTCCGTCTGTCGTGTATGTCAAGAAAACCTATAAGGTACTTCCCGTTGACCTAGAATCATGAAAGGCAGATAGATAGGTCTTAATATCATACGAAGGGGCTTTACCTGTATTTTCCAAAATAAAATTTTATACATTTTTATGCATAATACTTTTTGATTTATCGTACATAATGTTGGAAAACACACCCGAGCACGGAACCCTCGGGGCGCGAGTCTGACTCGCACTTGGCCGGATTTTTAGAAAATGTATTAACAAGTTTTTTATTATTAGATTTAAACTTAAATTAAGCTTTTAGTTCCGTTTACTTAGTGAATCTTGTGACGTGTTAAACAGGTCGTAGGTACCTAAGTACTCGTACGTGAAATATTTTGTACTTACACATATCAGAAAAAGTTTAGGTAAGCTGGTAATGAGGGTAGTGGGTATAACACGTGTGAGTTAGAGGCGGCCCCTTAATCAGGGAGGCCGGAGGGAATGCTTATTGAACCGTGAATATTGAATGTCAGCCTTCGGCATTCCAAATATTTCGCCGATATTACACGATCGTAACTAATGAACGTACGGAACCTGCAGTTTGCTTTGACCGCTAAATAAACAATGGTTTATTCGCTGGAGTGTGGGTTTCCACATGGTGGCGGTGTGGTGTGTGGTGTGATGGGTGTGGTGTGGTTGTGGTTTCGTTTTGGTTGAGTTGCTTATCGCAACTGAACCAATATTTCAAATACAATATTTAACTACATAGGATAAGAGGAAATAGTTCTAATTTAATTCGCAAGAATATAAACAAACAAACCAAACTAACATATTATAAACATTGCAAGTTAAATAAAACCTATGGTCTCATTAGTGGGAGGTCCTGGGTGCGATTCCCGGTAGGGGTTTGAAATTTCATATTTTCTAAATATCTGCTCTGGTTTGGGAGGCTTCGGCAGTGGCTAGTTACTACCCTACCGGCAAAGCTATGCCACCAAGCGGTTTAGCGTTCCGGTACGATGCCGTGTAGAAACCAAGGGTTTAATGAAAACTGCCATACCTCTTCTAGGTTAGCCCGCTGCCATCTTAGACTACATCATCACTTACCACCAAGTGAGATTGCAGTCAAGACTAACTTGTATCTGAATAAAAAAAACTGGTCAAAATAAAAATTTGTTCTATACGCATGTATCTTTTTCTGTCCGATAAAATTCAAAGCTTCCACAAATGAAATCCATAAACAAATTCCACAGTTACAATAGCTTAACCTGGCCCCACTCACCCGTGGCTGCGGTGTCAGCTAATCGCTCGATGGGTCCAAACCACAGCGCGCTCCATCAGCCCATTACGACCACCTAACTAAGCCTGTGCAATATCCTGCTAAATGGCAAATTCGGTATTTTATTAGTTTTGTTGGGATGATTTTATATTTGCAGTCCTGTAAAATGTTCACGTGTGAATTCATCGTTGTTGTCGTCAACGACGTCCACTGTATTTATTTTTTCAGATACAAATTAACCCTTAACTGCAATCTCACTGAAAGAAGGTAAGAACGCGCATGTAATGCATAGTTATTATTATGGCAATTTTACCAGGCTACATTGTTTTAACTAAGAAAAGCGATCTAAGCCAATGCCGTATGGCTATTGAAATAATGTGAAGTATAATGCCGGTATGCCAGCCACGATCCTCGTAATCAATGTAACATGTTTATTGTTGACCGCGCCACGGCGTTCACAGGTGGGCCTTAAACATCGGATAACCGTAACCCCACGGATAATAAAACCATTTGTCCGCCGTCCGGTGCTCCGGTGAACGAGCATTATCCGGGTAAGAGCCGATTACGGATAAATGTGTAGTAATGTACGGAAAATGGACTGTTCTTTTGAGGTCATATTAAATCTAAATATACAAAGGAAAAGGTGACTGAGTGACTATTAACTGACTGACTGACTAACTAGTCAACACACAGAACACTATTTTACTCCCTCAGGTGAATTCTCAAAAATTCTTTCTTAGCGGATCTTCTACGTCATAATAGTCATCACATACCAAATTACAGCCCGACCCGGCCAGTGTCAGTAGTTAGAGTTGTGCGTTGATAGAGCAGGCAGGCAATCAGTCACCTTTTCCTTTTATACAAATATTTAGACAAATAAATAATTGAAGATACAAATGTAAATTAAAAATTTATTACACCCCCGACAAGTGAAGGTTACAGTAACTAGAAAAGAGCTGATAATTTTCAAACAGCTGAACCGATTTTCTTGCATTATAGCTAAGAACACTCTCGATCAAGCCACATTTCAAACAAAAAAAAAACTAAATTATATTCGGTTCGTTAGTTTAGAGCTACGATGCCACAGACAGATACACATGTCAAACTCATATGACCCCTCTTTTTGGGTCGGGGGTTAAAAAAATCACATTTGAAAATGGCGCCATTCGACCACCACCATATTGAATTTTTTCAAAAAAATTGTACCCAGTATCAATCGAGACGATGTAAAGATTCTAACGATATCCATACATTAATTAAAATCTGTTCAGGCATTTAGAAAGAAAGCATACATTGACACAGAAAACATTACACTCCTTTTTTTAGGCAATCGTACAAAAGCTAAAAACGCAAGTAGGATGTTGACAACATAATCTGTGATAGTCGGAACCTCGCTTCTTATGGGAATCAACGGGGCGTTTCATGGCGCCTATAAAAGGAGGATCTTCCTTCAGGATGCGGAAAGGATAAATAGGATGGAGTCTCATACTTAGTCAATGTTACGCATACTCGGAATAGTTGTATAGAAGACTAGCTGACGCCCGCGACTTCGTCTGCGTGGATTTAGGTTTTTCGAAATCCCGTGGGAACTCTTTGATTTTCCGGAATAAAAAGTAGCCTATGTGCTAATCCAGGATAATATCTATCTCCATTCCGAATTTCAGCCAAATCCGTCCAGTGGTTTTTGCGTGAAGGAGTAACAAACATACACACACACACACACACACACACACACACACACATACAAACTTTCGCCTTTATAATATTAGTGTGATAGTGTGACTATTTTTAGCAATGTCTGCTAAATGCTATTCTTTACTGAGTAGGTAGGTTCTATTTCCAGTCAGTATAATATTGGATATTATTTTTGGTCGAATTGCAGAAAATCATAAAATGGCTTTTATTGACTTTTGAATTTAAGCTAAACAAAAATTGAAGAATATACTCCTTATCCCTATGGTAGAGATATCTATACAAGCTGATTTATTTATTATTAATTAATTACGTCTTCGTCCGTCGGTAATAGGTACATTTCCTTACTTTACTATAACATCGTCTGAAAAAAAAAAAACGTTAGGTAGGTCGGCACCTACTCAAATAATGATATTTTTAAGCACTTTTTAAAAGACTCTGCCTCACTATATCCGTTTGTAGTCTATCTACTAATAATTTATTTAATAACTCTTGCCTTCATCTCAAGTTAAAACATAACATGATGTTACGGCAGCCTCAGAACATGTTAGTAAAATGCAAATAGAATAATTTAGCAGCTCCAATGGTACATAACTCAAAATTAATAGCTCACTTATTTATTGATACAACCGTTAAAAATTAATAATAGAATAATAAATAACAAAGTTTGTCTTACAACCTACGCATAGTCCGTGCCTTGTTTGTTATTGTAACCATCATAGGCTAGGAGCTCACAGGTAAATTAATCAAGTATTTAGACCATTGGCATTATAAGATAGAAACCTGAAGACTGAAGAAAGAAGAATAAATAAATAAATAAAAATATTTTTCATTCAATTAAACTTTTACTAGTACTTTTGAATTGTCAAAAGCATGTACCACTGTTTCGGAATAATGTCTTATTTACCGTATTGTATGAAAACGCAACGTTGTTCAAACGTGCATATTTTAAATTAATTACATATAATGTATAAAAAGAAGTCTTGACTCACTCATTAATATCTACAAATAAACGCTTTTCTTTCTTCTTCTTTAAACTTCAAATAATCCTGGCAAAAGCTTATTATACAATCGAAGATTATGTAAATGATAAAAAAGCATGGATTTGACTCGCTCCAGCAATGCGCGGGGCTGCAATTGCTTGTATAGTATGGAATATTATTGTAAATTGAACAATTGAAAAGAGCAACCACCGAGTTTCTTGCTGGTTCTTCTCGGTAAGAACGGCATTCCGAATCAGTGGTAAATTATTTGACGATTCAAAAGCACTTGTAAAAGTATATTTGAATATAAATTTATTCTATTCTATTCTTTTAGAAAGAAGAAAGAAAAACTTATACAAGAGCAACAACAACAATATAAATGCGATCCTTCCTTTTCTGTCGTTACCCTCTTGATAGAGACGTAGTGGTTGTCACTGCAGTGCTGCGTGTCTCCATTCTTTTCTGATGCCTTCCTTGTGCATTCATATGACGAAACGCACGTATTGCGATAACCACAACTACGAGTATATTCTAGTCTCTAGTACCTAACTATTTCTAATGACGTCCACAAAGCTTACTTTTTGGTAAGAACTCTGTTGTCAGCTCTTGGTCTATAATCGTATACACAATAAAATATCAAGTCATAAGTTAAAACGCTATAACCAATTGGTATAAAATCATCAAACAATTTGTTTGTCATGGGTGTCATGTTGCGTCATTAATTAGGAGGCGTCCGTCCATCCGCCCGCTGCGACCCATTACGACATATACCTAACCTCACAGTGGTGTCTTACATAGAGGCAGAGATATCCCGCAAAACCGTCTCAACTAGCAGCCCAAGCACAACCAGTGAGACGACGCTTTCTCACGCCTTTTTCGTAGACAAAGCGTTGTAAAAGTCACATTGATTGCACTTTTCTTTAAATTATTCAAACTAAATGTTAGGTACAGTTCCCACGCAATGAAAAAAAATTAAACAAACGAATAAATTAAAAAATTAAACAAAAAGGAACCAATAAAACTTAATCAAACTTCAGTGCTAAAGAGTACCTATCTCAGCCGGAGACATACAAAATTAAACACTGTTTATTGTTAAACAAAGCTACAACTCATTAATGATGTTCTGCACAGTTCAAAGTCCCTAGCATCTTAGAATAAGGCAAACAAAATACATAGATCTCATATGAAAAATTCTATACTTATACTAAAACTTATATACCATGCTTCAAGTTGGGATGGTAGCAGGAACGCTTTTTCTGGTACCTAGTAAGTATCCTGTAAAGTAAAGAAATGTAGTTAAAAAAATAAATCTCCAAAAGGTTTTGGAATTTGGGCGTTTTTTCACCAGATATATATATATATATATTTTATTCAGATCCAAGTTAGACCTTGACTGCAATCTCACCTGGTGGTAAGCGATGATACAGCCTAAGATATAATTAAAAAGTCCTGCATCTCTATGGACTGCAACTCAATGCTTAACTTGCTAACCGGTTCTTAGTACCTAACGCAATATTGTTTTTTTTTTTTTTTACATTTTTGAGTTGACACTTTACATGGCTACAATTAGCCAGACTTTTTTACGACGCTATAACTGTCTATACTTTCATAAATCGTGAAAAGTTTTGATTAATACTCCGCAGTTTTTGTTCCCGATTTCTTTTAATGTTGTATTTTTAATAGATCGTCTCAAATAAAGTAAAGCATCTATTGAAGTTTTCTGACAACTAATTGTAAATAGCAATACTAACCGATTTAAATCTTGAGTCTGGAATTTTAGCCAAAGAGTAGCCACACTTGAACGGTTAAGAGGGCTCTCTCCGTCATTCGTTTCATACAATCGTAGTTCCAATTTCATTTTAATATTAAGCAACCAAAGTCCATGAAATTTTGCAGACATATTCTAGAAACTAATATCTGTGTCTGTGGTTTTCCAGATTTCTGTTAAAATATTCGGTTTCAAAGTTACGCGGTCTTAAAAATTTTCATACAATCCTTTGAGCCCCTGTAATTTTAAAACTACATATTTTTAGAAAAATCTAAAACACCACAGACACAGATATTAGTTTCTAGAATATGTCTGCAAAATTTCATGGACTTTGGTTGCTTAATATTCAAATAAAATTGGAACTACGATTGTATGAAACGAGTGACGGAGAGAACCCTGTTAATGTCTTATGCCAATTGAATTGGGGTTAAAATCATCTGACGCCAAACGGCATTGTGAATGCCGTTCATACGTGCCGTATGTTGATCGTTTAACAGGAAACGCCGTTGATCATCGCGTTGTTGGCCGTTAATGTAGCCGGGACATAAAAGCTACGATGTAACCACTGCGCCACTGAGAAAAACGACAGAGGTGGGGAAAAGGATTATTTTCGTATAATCCCCCGCAGACTTCGCAACTCCGCAACTTGTCCGCAAGTTGGTAACAAATTTGTCGACGATGCATTCATCACTGTTCAAACTTGAGGATATATCCCCGAAGTTTCCTTTTTTGCCAACGCTGAAAATATCGTTGACACCTACATTTTTGCCGTAAGTATAAGCGCCAACTTAGTTTTTTAACCCCCGACCCAAAAAGAGGGGTATATAAGTTTGACGTGTGTATCTGTGCATCTGTCTGTGGCATCGTAGCGCCTAAACGAATAAACCGATTTTAATTTAGTTTTTTTGTTTGAAAGGTGGCTTGATCGAGAGTGTTCTTAGCTATCATCCAAGAAAATCGGTTCAGCCGTTTGAAAGTTATCAGCTTTTTTCTAGTTACTGTAACCTTCACTTGTCGGGGGTGTTGTAATTTTTTAATTTACACTTGTTTATTATTATTTGCGGTTCTACTTAATACTTAGTTACAGTGAGTATTTCCTAGTGAATCTTTAATCGCTTTTTAGTCACTTGACACATCTTATACCAACCTAGCTCCTGAAAAATCAAAATTCTTAGTTATACCTGCAATTGAAGATCATGTAACAAATCGTAATTTAAATAAAAAATTAAAACACGACGCCTTACCGAAAAAACAGTTAGTTTTTTTTACATTGAAAATAGCGCTATACAGGTGCCATATTTTTTTTACAACAAAGTGATCCTATAAGAGTTCCTTTTTTCTTTTTGGACGTACAGAACCCTAAAATTCATAATAATATCTGTACCTCTGCTCTACGGGCCCCATAACTGGCAATGAAAGTCCTATTCAATGACCACAAGGACTGTTGCGCCACGCGTCCACTCCAAGTCTAGATTGAATCATTGTTTATGCGTGGGGGGCCCTTGACTCCAGAAAACCAACATATTGCTACACTTCACTACTACTCTATTGTAATTGTAATAGACTTGGTTATCGCTCAACTGAAGTGTAAGAATCGTGTTTTTTTTGCAAACCAACATTATGTAGTTCACTACGACTTTATTGAAATAGATACAAAGGTGATTCTTGTGTAACTAAAATTAAAAATGTCTGGACTTTGGGCAGCTTTATGGGACGATGTGGGCGGTCAATTTTCTTACTTTAATATATGACAAAAGAAATGGATTCGCGTGGATTTAGGTTTTTTAAATCCCCGTGGAAACTCTTTGATGTTCCGGGATAAAAAGCCTATGTCCTTCCCCAGGATGTAAGCTAACTCTGTACCAAATTTCATCAAAATCGGTTAAACTGTTGGACCGTGAAAAGCTAGCAGACAGACACACTTTCGCATTTATAATATTAAGTATGGATATAGATTTGCCTTTTTAGCACTTTTTATAAATGCGTGCCTTTGAAGTTGCTTCAATGAACCGCAACGTGGTTTATATCTTTCGAATCAAACCCTATAAGTATTAACTATAGTACTACCCAAAATTAAAAAATTAGTATGGAGAACTCTGAAGCATGCAGGTTTCCTCACGATGTTTTCTTTGCTTAAATCGCACATAGCTCCGAAAAGTTAGGATGCGTGCCGAGAATTGAACCCCAGATCACCAGAGTAGGAAGTTGAAGTCTTAACCACTGGGCTATTAATGCTTTGCTTTGAAGCAGTCGGTTCACTGTTCACATACCTATAATCGAGTTTGCATTTCAAAACCCCTTGTCTTTTCTTGGAAAATATTGCATCAAAAACTTCGGCTTGCTGTGCTCTTTGCCTTTCTCCATAATAACAAAGACAAATTCAATAATAATGCGCAAGTCTGCAATCTATAACCAAAGGCAACAGCAAAAAAATTGTTCCGGAAAATATGAAATTTGCCGTATAAATTGATATGACAGCGACACCGCCTGTCGGTAATGCAGCCGGGCATTCCGTGAAAAATTCAATTTGGGCCCCGTCCTGGTCATGTGACGTATGACGGACCACAAAAACCTTACCGCCCTCTTTATAGTAAGAAGGGATGCGTAATGCAATATTTTCTTTTGTAAAAGTATGGGACCACTGGGTCAAGAAATTACCTATATGAAGAACTGGAGGTATTTTGAAAGTTTGTCAATGTTTTGTTGATGCGTTGTTCAAAAAGCCGCACCATAACAACTTTTGGGTAGTGAACATAAAGCATAAACGCTCACCAATAAGCCGCAGCTAGAATGGGTTCTAGTAAGGCACCTTTGTTTTTTCTATAAACCAAGCCCAAAAAATGAAAAGAAATAAACCTGTGCTAAAATTTATATTTTCAAATGACACGCTTTTGGTGAAGGATTCGAGGAAACATACATAATATCTCGGAAGGTATTGATTTAAGAACTTTTATGCTTAGTGCCAACAAGTACTGGAGCAGCATACAAGACATAGCGTTGATTTTCAGCTATGGCAGTACAGTTACAAAATCAATATAAATAAAACGAGATTTTCAAGAAAAAAGATTCAAAATACATATTGCTATTTTCCCATAAAATTGCCTTATCTTTTTTGGAAGGAAGCGTCTACTCTTAGGTGTGTTGCTCAATGTAGGTATATATGACGGACCTACATCATGTGATTATGGGGAAAGCCATGGAAAAGCGTTTTACGAATAAAAGCGGCAAATGGGATTTCGTCATTACAGCTTAATGGTATTATCGGACCATTTAATAGCGAGGGTTGCCCATTTCGCAACAAAAGAGTTCATATACCTACTTCAATTAATCAATCTTCATGTCTACGTCCACTGCGGGACATAGGCCTTCCCAAGAGCGTGCAACCACACACGATCCTCCGCCTTCCCCACTTCCCGCTATCTTCTTAAGATTGTCAGTCCAGTGGGTCGGAGGTCGTCCCACACTGCGCTTGCGGATACGCGGTTTCCACTCCAGAACACGTCTACCCCAGCAGCCGTCAGTTCTGCGGCAGACGTGGTCTGTGTGTGTGTGTGTGTGTGTGTTACTTAGCGCCAGAAAATAAGTAATCTAAAACTCAAACTTATGGCACTTAAGTTACAAATCTTGTATGTATGAAACAGATACTTTTGTAAGACAAGTAAAGTATAAGAAGAAGGTATACAGCCGGTACTGATTGGAGTCATGCGCCTCAATCCATACTAATATTATAAATGCGAAAGTGAGTCTGTCTGTTTGTCTGTCTATCTGTTAAGTTTTCACGGCCCAACCGCTGAACCGATTTTAATGAAATCGGTACAGACTTGGGATACATCCCGGGGAAGGACATAGGCAACTTTTTATCCCGGAAAATCAAAGAGTTCCTACGGGATTTAAAAAAATCGAAATCCACGCGGGCGAAGCCTAGTAGTAAATAATATGGATGAATTGTTTTTTGCAAGAATAAAATATACAATCGGTAGTAACTGTAGATACTGAGCAAACAGTGTTTAGTCGAGTTTAGCGCATCGGATGGCTGCAGTCGGCTAACGAATGCGCCATGTGCCCGATGTTAATGCAATCAGCAATCAGGATACGTGCGTATGTATGCACTGCCAATGCTTAAACGACGGAGCACTGACTAAAAGGCATTTAACTGTTTTTACAAGAGATAGGTTTAACTACAATAATAATCATAACTGAAGGAATGTATGAATGTATTGCAAGAATAAAGTTCTGAAAGCTTCTGAGGACTTTTTTCTTTTCTTTTTTGTGACGAATATCCATTGTTGACACCACGTACACGGGGCAGACACAAATGGTAGGTAATTACTCTTTTTTAGGGTTCCGTACTTCAAAAGGAAAAACGGAACCCTCCTCATAGGATCACTTTGTGTCTGTCTGTCTTTCGGTCTGTCGTGTCTGTTAAGAAAACCTATAGGGTACTTCCCGGTTGGCCTAGTAGCATGAAATTTGGCAGTTAGGTAGATTTTATAGCACAAGTGAAGAAAAAACCCTAAAACCGTGAATTTGTGATTACATTGTAAGCATTGTATCAGGAAGGCAGCTGTTTAGGGTCATGTTTCATATCCATGTTTTTCCATTTACACATTGTTTATTTCCTTCTCTTTATTTTCCGTTTTTACCGTACTTATACCGCTAAGCAAATTAAAGTTTCACACCGGTCACCCACGTCGCGGATGTCTGCTAATCGAAATCACTCAGCCACCAGAATTCCGAGTTACCGAGAAACATAAACAATGATGATTTGTCACAAAAGCCACCTTTTACTTGTTATGCTGTCTTCTCACGGTGCGTGATTGCGCGAACCATGTTATGCGTACAACATTTTTTCGACTAGTGCGCTAAAGAAAAGAAAATCGCGCGGTCAGATGGCAGGTTTCTAGGATAGGAAACGCGTCCATTTTGAAAATATACACAATAGACGGAAATATTTATGTGCGGAAACCAGCCCAGAGAGAAGAAAGAAATAGAAGACGACAGTTGAAAATGGAGGCAATTACTACGCAGGTTAAAGGAGCGAGGTGGAGTGAATTTTAACAGTCTTATGCGGTAGTTATATCACTCGCACCGCTGTTCTGACAACTTTAAGATAAGCGCACTCCAACGTCAACCATTGCTTTTTAGTAGGCATGATTATCGTCAAGCGCAAGCCTAGTTCACAATAAAAAAAATTGCTCGAGCCATCACATCATGTCCATTCCTTGTACCTTTCATAAAAACCGTTTGAATGGATGGACTGTGAAAATCCAGCAGTCCGATAGACACACTTTATCATTTATAATGTGAAATGAATATGAGGGTTCCTGCAAAAAAAAAAGAACATTTTCTTATTGAAAGATTGTTAGATGAGGTGGTATATCGGTACAGTTCGTGAAATTATGCACCATGAGAAGCTGCCTTTACTACTAAACGCTACGTAAGGAAAGCATATTAAAAGGTAGCGTTACATTTACAAACCACATTGCTTGACGTTCGAAAGATGTCATGCTTACAAGAGGTGCTCGAAATATGGTTATTTTCCGTATAGTGGAGTGATTTTTTTGTACTGTCCCGTCATCTGAACAAACAGACGCACGCACTGTGGGGAATATTGATTTTGTGCTGCTCTCGAAATAACATGAGTTGTGTTTTGGAAAAGAATTTAAAATAGTAACTATTTTGAGTTGGTTAATGCTTCGTCATTTTCGACTATTTTTACTGAGGTAAGATGAGGTAGAAGGACGATTTTAAGAGTATCATATTCTCAATCTATTGCTAGCCCATTACATTACGGCCTTCAGAATAAGAAGGGCTTAGACTTTAGGCCTTAGTCCACTATATGCTGACCAATAGAAACTGAGAACATTATAGAGAAACTCTCAAGCGTGCATATTTCCTCACGATGTTTTCTTTCACCGTAATGTTACATTAAGGTTAACGTCAAAGCCCAACAACGCCATAATTATCTCGATAGTTAAGGCGGTAAAAAGAGTGGCCACACTTGAACGGTTAACGTCTAATGCCAATTGAATTGGGGTTTTAATATCGTCTAACGCCAAACGGCATTGTGAATGCCGTTGTACGTTGATCGTAGCTACATTAACGTTTAACGGGAAACGCCGTTGAACATCGCGTTGTGGCCGGGACATACAAGCAAGTGATATTTAATTATTGCTAACGCACATAACTCAGAAAAGCTAGAGGTGCCTGAAGCACTGTATAATACCTACTTTATTTAATTTCATTCTTTCGCAGGCTAGACAGAGTAGCAAGATAGATATATGTGTTTGTCTCTTTTAGTGTCGCTTTTTCGTTTCATCAAGTTTCTAATACTAAAAATTATTAAAGAAATTTGAATTGAATTGAATTGAAAAAGAGGTTATAAATTCAAAAAAATTGGTATATGTAGTAGGTAGCTAGTAGTAAAATATTTCGTAACATGAATCATACTCGACTCGGTTGGGTGAGAAAGTAGCTGATGGTAGCCGGCATCGATCCTCATCCATCACCGCTGATTGGTGTCCCGACAGCTTCCTCTCCTGAGAGCGAATAGTAATTGTAGACCAAAGTCCGGAATATAAACTACAAGTACTTCTTGTATGACACATTCGTAGTCCCATAACGCAACAAACAATTCTAGATTTTAGTTAAATTCGACTTAGATTATTCTACTTAAATTCACTTTGCGGTACGCCTTTCAGCCACGGTTGAATTTCTGCCTTATTTCTGCTTGATTACTTTTTCAGTTATTTGAAAACTTTCGTAGAACGCTTCAAATAATTAAACAAGTGTAAATTAAAAATTTATAACACCCCCGACGATCCAAAGTATCTGAGTTTTCCAAAACATCATTTTCAAATAAATAATTATGTATTTAGGCAACGTCCATCTTGACAGCTTGACATTTGTCTATTGACATAATATTATGAACCTAACGGTTATCTAACCTTCTTTTATACAAGAAAACTAGAAAAGAGCTGATAACTCTTAAACGGCTGAACCAATTTTTTTAGATTATAGCTAAGAACACTCTCGATCAAGCCACCTTTCAAACAAAAAAAACTAAATTAAAATCGGTTCATTCGTTTAGGCGCTACGATGCCACAGACAGATACACAGATACACAGATACACAGATACACAGATACACAGATACACAGATACACAGATACACAGATACACAGACACACAGATACACACGTCAAACTTATAACACCCCTCTTTTTGGGTCGGGGGTTAAAAAAAATGACTATTTTGACATTATAACTCAGGATGAATTGGAAATTCTAACGATACCCGATACATCCAAATCTGTTCAGGCACTAAGATAATTAAATTAAATATCACTTGCTGTACGGTGAAAGAAAACATCGCAGGAAATCTGCATGCTTGAGAGTTTCTCGCTCTCAAAGATTCTCAGTTGCTATTGGTCAGCGTAGTGAACTTAAGACCTAAACCCTTTTTTTTTCTCTCTCGTCTGGCTTTACAAAGATTAGCCAATGTCAAGTTTGTAGTTATTTGTAACAAGTTAGGGAAACTATACAAGTATGGACCCCGGCCTAAACCCTTCTTACTATGTTATTATATTTGAAGCCAATTATATCAAGTCTACAAAATAACAGTAGGACCAGGATAACAGAACGTCTGAAGTGTTGTCAACAACATGCCCGCTTCCTCACAGCCTCGATTGAGTACAGTTTACGTTCAATACTCGAAGCTTCGTTATTTCCACACCTCAAACTTTTATATACCTCCCATAGAACGTCCTTAACACCACAAGTGATGCGATCAAGAATATATTCCAACTCTATGTAAATAAAGTCCATTTTGAAATGGATGGGTTTGATTGTTTGTTCAGCAAGCAGACAGTAATATTTGACAGGTTTATCGACTCCTGAACGGTCCATGGGGCGAAGGAAACTTCTATAGCGTCAACTTGGTATCGGGTTACTAAAATAAGACATAGAATAGTTAGTAATATAGGTAGTTTATTCAGGCAGTAATGTCGATTTTATATTAGCTATTATGGTTGTGGATATTGAAATTTTAGCTGGGATTTACACTTGGTATTTTTATCGATGACTGGTTTGAGACTATAAACTCGATGAACTAAGAGTTTGTTAAATGTTAAGTAAAAGTAGGCCTTATTTTGCAAAAATCCATGATAAACTACAAGGAACCTAGCTTAGTTCCGTCAAAACAATACAAGTACATAGTTACAATCCAAAATAACTCGAAATATAAGAAACCCCCGACACAAATACCTTTATAAGAAAACTAGAAAAGAGCTGATAACTTTCAAACGGCTGCACCGATTTTCTTCAATTATAGCTAAGAACACTCTCGATTAAGCCACCTTTGAAACGAAAAAAACTAAATTAAAATCGGGTCATTCGTTTAGTAGCTACGATGCCATAGACAGATACACAGATACACACTTATAACACCCCTCTTTTTGGGTCAGGGGTTAACAATGCACAAAATGATGGATGACAAAACGTACGCAGCATTATAAATTAGGAATTCAGCCAAATAACTGTACAATTATAGGTACTAACAGTTTTTAAAGCTACGTATTTTAAAGGGATAAAAAATAAAAATGTCTTTATATACCCGTTCCAGCCCCAACAAACTAGGTAGCTACAATCTAAAACAAGGCACAAAATGATGGATGACAAAACAAACGCAGCAGTATAAATTAGGAAGTCAGCCAAATTACTGTAATGTGGTAATGCGAGCAAAACAAGTGGCCGGCGATCCATCATCGCGTGGAGATGACACTACGGACTAAAGTCAGCTAAGCGTGAACTGAGCTGTGGTGTTAATGATTCCGTAGACGTAGGAAATCATTTATTGATTTACTAGCTGATGCCCGCGACTTCGTTCGCGTGGATGTAGTTTTTTAATAATCCCGTGGGAACTCTTTTATTTTCCGGGATAAAAAGTAGCCTATGTACTAATCCAGAGTATAGTCTATCTCCATTCTAAATTTCAGCCCAATCTGTTCAGTAGTTTTTGCGTGAAGGAGTAACAAACATACACACACACACACATACACACACACACACACACACACATACAAACTTTCGCCTTTATAATATTAAGTGTGATGAATTTATTTATAGCCACTTTTGCCCCAATCAAAGATCAACATAATTTTCGAAACAAAGTTATGCGGTCATCATATGAAAAGCTTCTCCAAAGCCGCCTCTTTTTTACTTTGCGTAACTAAGCCTTGTCCACCGCCTTATTAATTCATCCAACCATTTGCATCTTTGGTGACTTAGAACCCTTTTGCCTTCAATTTTTCCTTCCAACATTAATCTTGGGTATGAGAATTGGCAATTCCAATAAAAGCGAGCTTCCTTCGCATGAGGGTGGAAATGATATGGTGGACAAGACAATTTTTCATGTTATTAGTTGGGACTATATTATCTGCAGGATCCTGTGTACCTAAACTAAAAAAGAGGAGTAAGCTTTTATGAAGATAACTTCGATAAAATTAAAATAATATTAAATCGTATAAATACAATTAAAATAGGAAGAGGATTGACAGTGGAAATCATTTAAAAAAAAAGTATAAAGGAAGGAAGTATGATATTATCATCGATGGGTATTATATGCTGGGCTGTTAAATTTTGGAGTAATACTTACTCTTGCGGAACTCTAAAAACGTCCGGACGATTGATCTTAATTCAATGTGTCTTGTTAGCGCTGGACATTAGGTGTAAAGTGTTAAGGGTTAGCCAACATGACAAGGCTAAAATTAACTTATAAAAGTAAGATGGTAGAGTAAATATAGAGACTAATGAAATATATACATATGTAGTCAGATAGGGGCAATAATAAGATTTAACGGATAAAGTTCGCACTGGGTTCGCTTTTTCTCAGACCAGGGCGCGTTTGGAACCCTACGTACCTTTAGTTATAATTTATAGGTTACGTTAACCTAAAAGTTCTGTTTACATAGATATTAAATCCAATATTAACATTCCAAAAGTGTAGTGCGAACTGTCATGAAATTTCCAATGAAATAATTGAATTGTGAACGTTTACCTATATTTCCCGTAAAATTGAGGCTATCAATTTTGAAAAAATTGTATCAATATAGATGAAATGTATTTATATTACAAAAATGTAAATTGACCATAAAATGTATTATTGAATCGTTTTATATTCAAGAGGAATAAGTCTAAAATATCCATCAATCTGACAGACGAATGCGCGCACGCATACGTTTGCATACAAACAGATAAATTTGTCCATCGACGCTCGTTGCTGCCTCGTTTAAATAAACACCAACTTTATCATCCATTCGACAATCTACTTTATCACTATCTAATTAAGTTCAATTTTGATTAGATAAATTAGATACATTATAGCAACATTTTCGAGTGATATTTAAATTTCGAACGGTTTATTTTTCTTCTTTTTTTTTGATTCTGTAATCATGTTGTGCTGCTTCTGGAATCACTTCATAAATACTGCGCTGTGATGTGACTCGTTAAATTGGACTTTACGTTTATTGATTTAGGGTTGCGTTTGGTGTGTTTTTGGATTTGTTTTGTTAAAGTCGGTCTCATATTGCATACGGGGCGGATGCTGTGGCGGGTATATTTAGAATAGAACATTGGACGGATGTACGAGGTGTAATATTGCAAGGAGCTAATGTATTTTCGATTTTTTTTTGTGGTAGTGGCAACTCTCATGCCATTGAAAGAAGAAAACGGCATTCGAAGGTTTTTCCAATATGATTCGAAATTTCTTCAAAGGCAGATTGCGCAATCATTAGATAAGCTGAGAAATGTCTATGCCTCAGTTTAAATTTTATTTAATCATCAGACCTAAATTAAAGGTATGGTAGATTCCCAAGGTACCCATTTTGACGTGTACCCATAAGGAGTTTGGACGTATGGGTTTCGTACCCGAACGATGGCGGTTTTTTTTTTTTCATGTAGAAACCTATTAAACAAATATCTACTGGATTTACTATACTAATTTTTTCTACTCTTTCAGTACCTAACACTTTCACAACGCAAAACCATATATAATTTTTAGATTCTAACTATACATAAACATTCTAATTTTTACATTTCTTTTTCGTTGTTTTATCAGCACAGCAAACTCCGTTTTCTTTCATTTTACGAGCAGTATAGGTACATTTTCTTCATGTATTTTTCCTGTATGATTCTGATACTAAGGGGATTTCAAGATGACCCATAAAACGTTACTACAGAAACGAGAGCAACAAAACACAAGTACAAAATGCAATCGTCTATAATGCGTGCAAAGTTGCAAAGGCGTGAAATGCGTTCCCACCGCACTAATCCGTTATCAGGTCACGTCCTATTTAAAAAACGCATTCATACAGAATCTAGAACGTTCCTAGTAATTAAACTTCTTCGCAATCACATTATTCCGGGTGTGAAAATTTCTCACGCACAAAAACGTAAAAGGAAAAAAGAAAGTGAAAAAGTGTCAACAAAACAAAGTAAAAGCATTCTAAACAACATAAGACTTTTTACTGCTACAAAAAAAAACAGCTTCTAAAAATGCATCCAAGAGTAACCTGAATTTCTAACCCATCCGTGATTCTCTTTCAATGGGTTGGGGGAGGTGGCTCCAGATCATCCTATGTCCAGCAGTGGATATCTATTGGATAGTGATGGTGATACGGTCTATGCTGGACATAGATTTTTTGGAGACTACGTCACCAAATCCGATCTTCCCCTGCTTCATCCACTATTTCCCGCCACCTTTTTAACAGGTCGTCGATTTAGCGGACTGAAGACCTTTCCGCATTGCACTTACCGGTAAATGATGGTCTTCAATCCAGAAAATGTCTGTCTCAGCGGTCAAATCGACAGCCATGTCCGCTTCAGCTTGCTAATTCTCCCGTCTACTTTGGTTACTTCCCTCTTAAACTTAATCTAGGAAGAGTGAATTATAAATTCTACCAACACCTACTTAGGTACGTAAGGCATTCCTAACCAGTGGTTGCATTTGACGATTCAAAAGTATCTGTAAAGGTTTAACTGAATAAAAATTTGTGTTTCGTCCCAGAAAGTAAGTTGATTCTAAGATTTAGCCAAATAACAATAATTTATCCATGAATAAATACAAATTATATTTAAGTGTAGTCGCACGGGAAAACAGGAAGATCGGAATTGTTATGAATTCCGCTTGGGAAGCTTGGAGTATCGAATAAAAACCTAGACAAATAATTTGATGTCGCAAAAGGATTGCTCCGTATAATAAGATAAGTTTCAGTGAAATCGGATTTTGTATCGAAAATAATAAAACTTTTTTGCTAATAAAAGCAGCTAATCCGTGGACTACGTAAAAGGTTGGACAGCAAATGTCTCTTGTTGACAATAATCTCAGTTTACGATCAGTAAAATGTGGATACCTAAGGGGATACCCACTGAATGACAAGTTTGATACTATAATGTTATGAATAGAAGAGAATAGAATAATTTTTTATTCAAGTAGACTTTTATAATTGCTTTTGAATCGTCAAAATAATTTACCACTGGTTCGAAATACCGTTCCTACCAAGAACGAGCAAGAAACTCGGCAGTTGCTCTTTTCAACTGTTTACAATAATTTGCTATAAGTACAAGCAATTGCAGCCCCGCGCATTGCTGGAGCGAGTGAAATCCATGTTTTTTATCATTTACATAATCTTCGATTGTATAATATGCTTTTTCCAGGAGCATAGATTTTTTAAACTTTAAGTATGTCCAAAGGTTACATTAAATATAATAGCTAGACGGTAACGTTCTATATATGGAATGCTATGAAACAGCACACAACGAACAGCAGCAGCTAATCATCATCGTCATCTACCGATAGACGTCCACAGGTGGGTCTCTGAGGGTCTCTCTCAGGTCACAGTGGGAAGGGTCTCTTGTTGGAACTTGCGCCGCCTGAATCCAGCGGCTCCTGCGACGCCTTTGATGTTATCTGTCCGCCTACAGGGGATCTTCAAACGCTGAGCTTTCCGGTCAAAAAAGGGTGATAAAAGGCGAAAAACTGTTGTCGCATTGATTGTGTTTGGACTGTTGGACACATTTCTTTTCGACTCTTCTGGTGTCATTTATTGGGGACCTGCCAGGTGAGAGATCGCCACTCCACCACTTACTATCAATTCTATTCTTACTCCTTGGTGTATTCTTGGTTCAACAAATGAACAGCAAGTACTTTATTTTTAAAGATGTAAAACAAGCTGATGCCCGCGACTTGGACCATGTGGATTAAGATTTTTGAAAATCCCGTTAGAACTCTTTGATTTTGCGAAATAAAAATAAGTAGGTAGAGCCTATGTTCGTCGCTAGGATGCATCTCAGCACCCGTCAAAATTGGTTAAGTGGCGGGCCGTGAAAAAGAAACAGACACGCAGACAGACAGACAGATAGGTAGACATACTTTCACATTTATAATATTAATAAGTCTAGATTTGACTGTACGTAGGTACCTACTCGTACCTCTCAAGTCACAGACTTTCCGAAGACAATAATACCTATCTGCTGTTTTGAGTGAAATTAAATTGTTGTAAGCAGTAAAATCCAGGGTTTCTCAGTTTAAAAAGCATACCTATTCATGTTCATTAGTATTTTGTCTCTTCCTTATAATTACTTTATTTCCAGATTCAAAGCCGTTCTTTTGTTAATTTCCATCCTTTTTCTAGTCCCGTCTAATCAGCGTAACCACCCCTTCGTAGTTCGCTCGAACATCAAAAGAGAAAAAAAAATCTTCCTTGTCAAGGAATCCAATTTTTGGAACCTTTATGCGTAAATTCATTGTACCAATCTTTATGGGGTTACATCTAATTTTAATTTGTAAGTAGGTACTTATACTATAGATGCCCGCGTTTCGTCAGAGTGGAAATCTTTAATTTTACGGGATAAAAATATGTAGCCTATCCAGATCCACCCAAAGGTGTAAATTATCTCTGTACCAAATGATGTCCGCAATTTCGTCCACGAGAATTTAGGTTATTAAAAAATCCTTTGGGAACTCTTTGATTTTCCGAGACAAAAGGACGGTTTCCAGGATGTAATCGTCAAAATCAGTTAAACAGGGGGGCCGTAAAATTATGATGCCGCTAATGGGAACACCGCTTTAGCTTGATAACTTTTCACTTTTCAGTGAAAAAGTATTATTAAAAATAGCTTTGGCATGCATTGCTTTGTAACGATAGACGCAAGTGTGGCCCGAGCATAAGATGCACTTTTAGGTCAACCGCGTCTCACCTATAAAAAGCGTGCGGTCATACCGAAACCATTATAAAAGCTTATTTTTCTCACTTCAGAATAAGCTCATGATTCATTCGGCCAAGTTTCATCATCGGCGGCGATTGTGCGGGTAGTCGGAAATAACACTGACTAATATTAATTGCTGTTATTTCTGCGTCGCGTTAAGAGACTAATTGTTTGCGAATACAAGGATATTTTTTAGGGTTGTCCGTTGTCCGTTCGCCCGTCCGTCCGTCTGTCTGCCAACGGGCTGTATCTCGTGAACGGTGAACAGAGTTGGCACTGAATGTGGAATATGCATTTATATTGTCGATGTAACAGCAAACAATAAAAATTTCAAAATGGCTGCAATGAAAATGAAAAATATTAAAAAGTACCTTATATTCTTTTCGAGGATCCAAGCCATTTTTGTTTTGTACCTAAGATAGAATAGAATAGAATAGATTTTTATTCAAATAAACTTTTACAAGTGCTTTTGAATCGTCAAATAATTTACCACTGGTTCGGAATGCCGTTCCTACCGAGAAGAACCAGCAAGAAACTCGGCGGTTGCTCTTTTCAATTGTTCAATTTACAATAATATTCATATGTATATTGTATAATATATATATTTACAATAATATCATATTCATTCATGGGTATCATATGATACCCATGATGTCTTCATTGTGGGTTTAGGTATCTTAAAAATCCCGTGGAAACTCTTTGATTTCCTGGGACAAAAAGCAGCCGTTATTTCCTGGGATGCCCAGCTACTTCTGTACCAAATATCATTAAAAACGGATATGCCGTGAAATGCTAGCAGACAGACAGACACACTTTCGCATTTATAACAGTAGGAAAGTATTTATTACGATGTATGCTGGCATGATTTCCTAATCGTGTGCTTTTCAAAGCAAAAAGAAACTTCGCGAGGAGAGCCAATCTCAAGGGAAATAAGTAGGTAGCAGCTATACGAGTGTAAAAGCTACGTAGCTGTATGAAATTGTTCTTTGCAATAATTTTTTATCTTTTCTTTTTAAGGCCACAATAAATATAAGTACTTGTTTTTGTTAATAATAAAATACCGCAAATTTTATTCTAATATTATAAACTTTTTAGGTATATACGTAGGTTCACGTATACACACGAGCGTGTGAACCAAGTCTCCGAGATTAGACCAAATCCGGGCTATTCATTAGCCGCTATGCTAATCGCTCGCATCCTTTACGTTTGCTCAGTCGCCCGCCAAAGCCCTCCCTTGCTAATGTGTTAAACGCTTAAATAAATTGGACCCTCCCACCCGCCGGCCCTGACCCTCAGTAATCACTTCATCCTACCCAGCAGTTACATATTCACACTATCTCTGGACATTTTTAACCCCCGACCCAAAAAGAGTGGTGTTATAAGTTTAACGTGAGTATGTACCTATCTGTGTATCTGTCTGTGACATCGTAGCTCCTAAACTAATGAACCGATTTTAATTTAGTTTTTTTGTTTGAAAGGTGGCTTGATCGAGAGTGTCCTTAGCTATAATCCAAGTATAATTTATTGTACTTTTAAAAATGGCGTCACACAGCCGCTATATTGTTTTTTTTTTGTTTCTTTTTTTTTCGAATATTGTCGCAGCTATTGTTGCTCAGGATGATTTAAAGATTTTAACGATAGGTACGCCATACATCCAAGTCCGTTCAGACATTTAGAAGTTATGGTGGAATAAAGAAACTCACATACATGAAACACTGTAAACATTATAGGTACTCACCCCTTTTTCGGGCAGTTAGTCGCGTAAAAAGTATAAATTACCTATACTAATACAGTTTCAAAAATATGACAAAAAACAAAAATAATTTTGCAAAGTGGAAAACGCTACAATTATTTTGTACGACAAGATTAAAATTAAAGAACTTTTGTTTGTTTTGTATACTTCCTGAATTTCACGTTAAACATTTTAGAGTTCCCGCACAGCTAAGCGCACTAAAGTGTACCAGGGTAATTAGCGCGTGCACAAATTACCGTAAAGTGAAAACGTGCTCGCGAATTTATGATATGAAACTTATCTCTGTTGCCGATATATGCGCCAAAACCGTATAATATAGTACATTATACATCAGGCGCCAAGCCCGTATTAAGATGTTTACTTTTCTGCCATAACAACTAAGCGCCTTACCTAAGTGAAATTTGTTTTTCCCTGGGACTGAATATCAAAACGTAGTCCTTAGCTTTCTTTAGAATGTCAGCTATGAGCTATCATCTGTCAACATAGTGGGGGGGGTCTTCCAACGCTGCGTTTTCCGGTGCGAAATCGCCATTGGACCTTGGGATCTTGGGATCAGGACCCCAACGCTTACCCAACGTTATCAGTATTTCGAACTATGTGCCCTGCCCATTGCTATTTCAGCTTCGTAACCCGTTGATTTATATCAGATACTCTGATTCTCCTACGGATCTTTTATTTCTGATTTGATCACGTAGAGGAACTCCAAGCATAGCTCTCTCCAGCCTCCATCGCGCGCTGAGTGACTGAGCTTTCTTATAAAGTCCATAGTTAGCGACCATGTCTGGGATCGATATGTCAACACTGACAAACACGCATTGTCCGAAAATTTTGCTCGTAGGCAGCGATCACATCTGTAAGTTTCACTCACGTACGTAGCTTACGTAATTAATTGACAACAAATTTACTAAGGTAAATGACACTTATAAGAGTATTTACATTAGTAAATTTCTCGTAAGTTAATCATGTAAGTTATTTACGTGAGTAAAACTAACAGGTGTAATCACGGCCTAATGACCTGAGTAATTTTGGACGAGAAGGGCATCTCGAAGCTTCCTGAACGCTGCCCAGCCAATTTGGATTGGGCGGCTAACTTTTATTTCGAAATGGGACGTACCTACCTGTCCCAGTAATTATACGGAGGCACAAATTAGCGCGAGTGAACTAGGGAACGTGCTCGGGAATTTATTATATGACACTCGTCCCCCGTGGGTCGGCGCTAAGGCCTTACCCGATATTCGCTAAGCCCGGATTAGCGTAGACTGCGCCTTGATATAATATAAAATGTCTCATGAGTGGTGTGAGTTGTGACCTATTTTTTCTACATTTTGAAGAAAACTACTGACACAAAATGAAACTTTAATAAGTGCTCCTTACGTTCTCTGTTTAAGAAGGAAATACTCGAAAGGAGAGTATACAAGACTGCGCAAAAAAGGAGTGTAATTTATGTAACTTTTAGTGTAACTATTTTGACGATCTCTCTGACTCAGTGGTAAGCGCTGTGGCCTTATTAGTGGAAGGTCCTGGGTACGATTCCCGGCAGGGCTTGGAATTTTATAATTTCTTGATCTCTGGTCTGGTCTAGTGGGTGGCTTCGGCCGTGGCTAGTTACCACCTTACCGGCAGAGCCATGCCGCCAAGCGATTTAGCGGTGTAATAGAAACCAAAGGGGTATGGGTTTAATAAAATCTGCCATACCTCTTCCAGGTTAGCCCGCTTCCATCTTAGACTGTATCATCACTTACCAGCGGGTGAGATTGCAGTCAAGTGCTAACTTGTATCTAAATAATACATTTAAAAAAAAGTAATATATTCACGGTTCATCGTACGAGTATGTATTTGAGTTTCTTTGTTCCACCATAAATTTTATATGTCTGAACAGATTTGGACGTATGGGTTATCATTAGAACTCTTACATCATTCCGAGTACGTGAGTAGTTTTGTCAGTTCCCAGAATCTACTTAATTTACATTAAACGCTAATCTGCTGGTGTCTAAAGTGCTCAGTAATAGATTGAGTAAACACCTCCGTCCCACATGGTGGTCATACGCTGGTGTTAATTACTTGGCCAATAACCACACATGAAGAGATTATGTGGTAATTAAGCTCAACGCATACCCATTTCGTAACACCATTACATCATCTAAGAGTTCTCTATAATATTCTCAAGGGTGTGTGAAGTCTGCTAATCCGCACTTGGACAGCGTGGTGGACAATGGCGAACCATTGTTATTCTGGGAGGAGACCAGTAGGCACTTACTCGGATGTGAAACGGCAATGATGATGATGATGATGATCGGAAGGATTACCATCGTACAAGATTACTTATGTATTTTTTAATTTACATGGCGGTCATTTTGAAAGTGTAATTATTAGTTGTCAAAGCGGAATAGAATTATACAATAATACAAACTATGTGAAAATGTCAACTCTCTACCTGTGACAGTTACAGTAGCTATACAGCGCGCTGACAGACAGACAGACAGAAAGACAAACAGTTAGACAGATAGATAAAAAACAGACAGATAGACAGAAAGACAGACGGATGAAGGAAACTTTTCACACAAGCGTTACACATTAGAGCGTCTAATCACACCAAGCTAACATCAATATAAACACGTAAACAGGCCGCAATGGACTGGCAGGATGTCGTAAACGCCGTGAACCTCCGCCATGGAGTTACAAGACCACCGTGGTTTATGTCCCTACACTTTTGTTACTTATAATTGGTAACTTGAGAAAATTAACTCATTATATTATGTACTTCGCGTAAATATTATCTTGTTCTGGAACACAAAATATTTTCCAAATATTCTCTGTAAGATAAAATATTCTTAGTTACAACAAAATTAGTGATCTATAAGTTACATGATAGGCAAACTAGACACCATAATAGGCTTTCGACTCTTGCGTTCCGCCTCAAGAAAGTCCGAAAGCTTCCATAAGGTTGTCTGTGGGAATAAATGTAAACTTTTAGGTATTACAAAATTTTGCAATCTATTTTAGACTTGCCTTTACTACTATTACACTTACCTATTATTCTGATTTATAAAAGGTAACTCATATTAAACAAAATATAATATTTTTTGTTACAGATAATAAAGGAAAGAAGACTTCAAAAGAATCGATATAAAAGGTTAGAAATAATTGTATTAGAATGCCAAAAAAACAAAATAATAATGCTTTCTTAATTTTTTGTCATTTATTATGTTTTCCAATAACACGTATCGATTAGGCTCAACTCACACCTTCTGAATGGAGCGGAGCCGATGACGCAGCGAACAAATGATAACAACAAACTAAGCTTTATTTTACTTTGGGCGGCGGCAACTTAAGGCACGCGATACACTGGGTTACTTTAGACTTAGAGTGTCCTCCGTGGTTTGTTTTCATAAATAAATGATGGCCACGAAGTCGTCTAAATAGATTTGGGTTTTCAAAAATCCCGTGGGAACTCTTTGGTTTTCCGGAATAAAAAGCAACCTATATTATTACTTATTACTTATCTTCAGGTCCTTAACAAATCCAAATCTATGCAAAATATCACGCTAATACGTTGTTCCGATGTGAAGTGACATACCAAACATACTTTCATATAAATACGTAATATTAGTAGAATACCAATTTCAAATTTTTTAATAAGCATAGTAAATGTTAAGCTGAATTTATGCTGTTAGACGTTAAAGATGCTATGCCTCGCCTCTACTGCACTCTGCAGGTATGCGTCGCACATTAGAGAAATTATATCGAAATAATCGTATCGAAAAACTAATTATGCGTACTGATTGATCGCATTAGCTGCAGTTTATGAAGTCATTTGTAACCGTATTTGGTTGCAAGTATAATCAATCTGTCTGGTACTGTATATCATTAACCACCTACAAGACCCTTTATAATGCATCCACCCATGCACCATACCTAACTCTAGAGGTTAGGTTAAAGGCAGCCAAGGTGAATGGTTATTAAGTTATTAAATTCTAAGTTAATCCATACTTATATACCTAATATACTCGTAAATGCAAAAGTATACTTATCTGTATGTCTGTCTGTCTGTCAGCTTTTCACGGCTTATCTGTTCAATGATTTCGAATGAATTTGATATAGAGATAGAGGCATAGGCTATTTTTTATCCCAGAAAATCAAAATGTTCCCACGAAATTTATAAAAAAAAACTTATATCCACGTGGGTGATGTCATCTATTTGGTACAGAGATGGTGGAGAGAGAGAGGCATCCTGGAGATGAGCAATAGACTACTTTTCATCCCGGAAAATCAAAAAGTCCCCACGGGATGTTTAATAAACCTAAATCCATGCGAACAAAATCACAGGCATCATCTAGCGTGTTAGGATTAAATTGACCAAAAATTTTTACACAAACATACGTTTGTATTTATAATATGGGTATTGGGTAGAGATGGATATGAGAAGATACATCTTCTTTCTGCAGATCAGTAAAATCATGAGGCACCCATTTTTCATATTTTTTTATTTTATTGATTTGACGCAAATGAGTCAATATCGTTGGTAAGGTAACGTTAAACCATGCCGCTAATTCCTGGATAGTTTGGCTCAGATCGGCTTCCACCATCTCTTTCAAGTCATTGTTATTCACCTGTGTGGGCGGTCTTCCACGTGGTTCGTTCTTCAAATCGAAGATTCCATCACGAAAGTGTTTAAACCAAAATCGCACAGTGCGTTCATTAGCAGTCCCCTCTCCAAACGCAACATTAATATTGCGAGCTGTTTCTGCCGCGTAAGTTCCGCGTCGGAACTCGTATTCAAAAATCACACGAATTTTCGAAGTATCCATCTTTATTGTCTAAGCTGAATAAAAAAAACAACTGAAAGTTGATAAATGTTGCATATTTTTTAAAAGAAGAACTACATAGGTACTGTATGAAAAAAGTTTCACTCAAAAATCTCAAACTATGAAGGTTCTATGTCAATTCGAAGTACCTATTACAATAAAACGGCAATTTCATACTTTAACCCCTATAACTTACCTATAATAGTATCTATGCTACGAAGCTAATTGTGCGTAAAATTGAATAGGATATCTAAACTTCTATTCAATAGTACCTACTATAATTACAAGCCGCCTCCCGCGCACACAAATCCGCAAGCTTTAATTACATGCGCCTTATAATCGTTCCCGACAGCTGGTTTGATTACTTTAATTGACATTTAACGTGGCAAAGACTATACAGGGACAGACAAATTCATCCATACTAATATTATAAATGCTAAAGTGTGTCGTCTGTCTGCCTTATACGTTTTCACGGCCCGACCGCTGAACCGATTTTAATGATATTTTGTACAGATTTGGGATACATCCCGGGGAAGGACATAGGCTACTTTTTGTCCCTGAAAATCAAAGAGTTCCTATGGGATTTAAAAAACCAAAATCGACGCGAGCGAAGCCGCGGGCACCTTCTAGTTTAGTATAATAGGCTTCCATTTACTTTGGCGCTAATCACACCAAATAGGAGGTGATGTACCTATATGAATAATGATAAAGAGTGGAGCGCGTTTTACGAAGATGCCTATTTTCACTCTTCTCTTGGAGGCACCAATATATAAATAGCTGGCTGGTAAAATGAAAACTGTAAGGGTATATCTAACTTCTATTTAGGTTTTTTTTAAAATCCCTCGGAAACTCTCGAGTTTTTTCAGATAAAAAGTAACCTATCTGTTAATTTAGGGTATTAAGCCATTTCCATTCCTTTCAGGCATATTGGTGGTCTGAAGGAATAACAAACATCTAAACAGTAACATTTTTTTAAATAAAAATAGCGAGCAAACGAGCAGGCGGGTTACCTGATGTTAAGTGATTACCGCCACCCATGAACATTTAGTTATAATATATTATTCAGAATTATAGAGATTATCCATTTGGCACGTCTATTTTCTTGTTTATCCTTACAAATATCATGTACCTATCTATGTAATATGCAAACATGTCAACTTTAACAAAATAGGCATATTTCATGAATCCCTGTTTTATCGCTTCTGTTTTCTACTTGATCTCTGCAAGTTAGGTATTCCAGTAAGTGTGTTGAGGTGCGCGGGCGCCGCGTGGGCGGAACAATGCTGTTCGCGAATCGTTATGTATGATAATGTACTTACCGGCTTTTCGCCCAATGTTGAATGTTTATTAATCTTTATGCAAATTATATGTTGCAAAAAATACATTAAAAACTTAATACCCTGACTTGAGCACAGAATTTTTTAAGTCCCCGATTTTTAGCCACTCTTTACGTTATCGGTTGTCATAGAAACAAAAAGATTTTACTGGTTCGGAATACTCTTCCTGCCGAGAACCAGCAAGAAACTCGGCGGTTGCTCTTTTTAAAAATTCAATCTACAATCACATTTAGTAATTCCAGTTCGGTGCGTTTTGCTGAAGCGAGCTGCGAGTCAATGCACGAATTTTTACCTTAATCCTATGATTTTTTTAAATCTTTTGTCTACCATGTCATCTTCATAGAACACGGTGTTGTGCCAGCTGTGTCCAGAGACTCCCTGAAAGTGAAACTCGCTTGAAATTGTTCGTCTACCTATTGGGACTTCCAATGCTGTACTTTCCGGTGCAAGGTCGACATTCAACTTGGGACCGAGAGCCTACCAAGCTCAAAGCTATGTGCCTCGACCATCGTCACTACAGTTTTGCAACTCTGGCATAATATTTCTGTTACAAAATAAAAAGGAAATTAAGAATAGATACTGACTAAAATATCATCAAACGACGAGAATATTACAAATTGTTGTTTAACTTTTAAATTGTAATATAATAAACATAATTACAGCTTATCCGTCTATTATTTGCAAATTTCATACCACACATTGTTAGCCTAATGCAGCCATTTGTATTTCTAATCATGGTGTCACCACAGCTTAGCAACCATATTACAGTTCGATAAAAAACATTTGGTCGAAGGACTTTGAAGGATTTACCTACTTGTTATATTGTAACTAGGTGCGGAAAAAATGTCTTATCAGACAATAATAAATTGGAAGACATAAGTTCCCCGGAAATTAATATGTAGTACACTGCAGATTTATTTCACAACTTCGGCACATAGACCCACCAATTAACGCCATGTTAAATATTTTTAATCCCTGAATAATTATTATTATGCTTATGAGTAGCTAGCAGTATGTGCTTATTACAACAATTCTATATCAATGACTACAATTATACATCTATTGCATAGATGAGATTTGAACCGTCAACGTTTCATCGTCCATTATTGACCATTGACCTTAATAAAGGTAAAAAATAAGGTGAGCAGTAAAAGCTTGCGCAGTAAAGCAGTAAAGGACCACATTGTGTTGCAACAAAATTCTTGCATCTTGTAAATTTTATATGTCTACAGGCAGGCCGAACCGTAGAATGTGCTTTGGCACAATTTTGCAATGCGATACGCTGAAGCCTGCCGTGCGTAGCTGCGATGTGCGCGAACCTTTACTGTCCATATCCACAACATAAGTACGGTAAACTGTATGGTTACTAACCAGTGGTATTACTCGAAACCTTCGACTTCTCGATTCAACTCAGGATTCGAATGGACGTTTAAAACGGAATCGATCGTGGGACTTATCGATAAAAGTGCGCGTGCGCTGAATAAAGTGCCCACTTTGCATGCCGACGACAAGAAAAAATACCCGGATGATGACAGAATTCCCGAGTAATAGTCATGAGGCTCGGTGGATATATTCGATTGCCGGTTTCACGATTTTCGATTAGGAATCGATGAGTTACGAGTATGGTTTGAGGCGATAATTATCATTGAGTTTAATTTTTCAAGCTAATTGTGCAGATCTGCAAAAAATCTAGATAACTGTCATCACAACATGCCCCCATGATTTCCGTTGCAATTGAAAAGTTTTAAGTTTCCTCTACCAGGTGGTCAAAGTGACCATTGCTCAACAAAGTGGTCAATGGTTAAGTCATTTAACAACTGTCTGGTGAGCGTCATTTTAATTTCTTCCCTATATTATTGGTTCTAGTGGACTCACTAGATTTCTAATGGATTTTACTCACTGGATTTCTAGTGGATCACTAGATTTCTAAGGCAAAGGGTCTTCTGGATCCCCTTATAATATATAATATTCCTCTTTCCCCTCCAACTAAGCATAAAGCTTGTGCTAAAAGTAGGTACGACAATAGTGCAACGGGTGGGGTTTGAACCGCCGACCTTTCGGATTTCAATCCACTCCTTGAAACGTTGAGCTTTGAGGCTCTCAAGCCTTGCAAGGTGTAGTAGGTATTCCGTATTATACAGCAGGAGCCACCTACGCGACGCTTTGTTTGAACATAAACATTACCCAACATTCAAGACAATGGCTCTACGCATTAGCGGTATGTTAATTTATATTTCTCTCCATCGCATATGTAAGTAAGTATAATCTTTTCGGTAAGAGTATACCTATCTCATAATATTAAAAGGTAGATAGATCATTTACCTATCAACGTGAAACAAAATCGATCTATTGACGATGAAAATGAATGATTTTTGTACACATCTGGAATGACAAACTCCACAATAAGACACTCCACAAAATTTTAATCGGAGGTAATAGGTATTAACGATCGATATATCATACTGTTTTGGGCTGTTACCAAATCATTAGGTAAAGATATTTGTACCAAGTTTTTACAAACAATTCCGTATCCTTTTACCTACAGAATTTAGGTTAGGACCTTTTATTTTCCGCCTACTCTTAGTAGTTTTCCCCAAGACCCGGTCACTATTTTCATATTTCCCCCTATTTTCCACTTCCCTTTTAATAATACATTTGCAGCCCTAGCAAACATAACTGCGACGTAGAAATACATCAGAAATATGATCAGTCACTTTCGGTGACAAGTGACAGTGTACATTAGTGTAGTGCTCACATTCCACTGTCGATGGATGATTTGGCATATAACTTAAGTGCTTATTTATGTACTCAGTTTGATTTATTTGTCGTTTTTATTCTTGGAGAAAACATAATATATAAAACTGTAATAGAAAAGTATGTAAGTATTGTAAAAAAATTTAATTACACGCAAATATTTTCATATAATAACCAAGGTAATAACAAAAAAAAATACAAAATATTAATTTAGGGGCTAAAGGCGTAGTGATCTCTCCCAGGCCACCTAGGCTATACGAAAGGTATGTAAATATAAGAAGGCATGACGGGACCAGAGTCATTGTTTCCACAACATTTAACAAGTAGCCGCCATGTCAGATTTGTGCATGTGCTTGTTTGATCTAAGGCTTCATTCACCCTGGATAGGGATTCACATGGATTTACAGAAGTAATAGACACTGTTTTGGATTTATCATCATCATCAACATTTTAATGAGCCCACCCACTACTGAGCACGGGTCACCTCTCACAATGAAAAGTGCATTAGGCCATAGTCAGACATTGGCCAAGTGCGGATCGGCAAAATTATTAAGAACTCTCAGACCTGCAGGTTTTTAGTTTTTAACCCCCGACCCAAAAAGAGGGGTGTTATAAGTTTGACGTGTGTATCTGTGTGTCTGTGTATCTGTGTATCTGTGTATCTGTGTATCTGTCTGTGGCATCGTAGCGCCTAAACGAATGAACCGATTTTAATTTTTTTTTTTGTATGAAAGGTGGCTTGATCGAGAGTGTTCTTAGCTATAATCCAAAAAAATTGGTTCAGCCGTTTAAGAGTTATCAGCTCTTTTCTAGTTTTCTTGTAGAAAAGAAGGTTACATAACCGTTAGGTTCATAATATTATGTCAATTGACAAATGTCAAGCTGTCGAGATGGACGTTGCCTAAATACAGAATTATTTATTTGAAAATGATGTTTTGGAAAACTCAGATACTTTAGATCGTAGGCGCGGAAAAGTCCAAGAAAATCAGTTCAGCCGTTTGAAAGTTATCAGGTATTTTCGGTCTTTTCTAGTTACTGTAACCTTGACTTGTCGGGGGTGTTATAAATTTTTAATTTACACTTGTATAATATAAATTAAATTTTAATTGACGTCAAGTGAATATTCGGTATTACAGCACAAGATGAACCGCCAATGCAAACAGTTCTTCTTTTCAATGAATCAAGTATGAAAACAGAACATTTTCATACACTCCAACTTAAAAAAAAGATAGCCATACAAGTACACACACAAAATGACAATTCGCTCATTATTTTTCATACACTTCCAACAATTTCCAACCGAGTCTGAGGTGCTTCTGTTGGAGCGATGATTGTCCCGAGTTCGCACCCGTGTGGAAACAAGTCAAATGACGCTGAATTATTTTCTGTAGGGCCTTTTTAACACTTAGATGACATAACGAGGCCCTCCGCGGCGTTCATTAACACCTGCGCGCTGTAACGAGGATCAGAACGCCGTCTGTACACGCGCTGACATCCAACCACGTGACGACACGAGCCAACTGGCACTCAAAACTAATTTATTCCACGTGTACTTGAAAAACTGATATATATACGTTAGGATCTCAAAGTGCTACAATGGCAACCTCGCACCGCAAACACAACGTTGTCTAAGGTCTCATTGTCTTAATATGACAACGAACGAGTTGCAGGAAGACGCTATGGGTACAGGCGGCGCAAGACAAGAGGCAGTATGTCCGCGTGTCCACCAATCTGTTGGTTGACAATGGTGATGATGAAGCCTAGTTTGAAAATGGAAGAGGATAGCTCACGCAATAAGAAAAAAGAAGCTATTGTTTGGTAACCAGAAGAATGAATTGGTAGTGCGATAGGCCAAAAGCACCCCAGCGACCCATAAGGGCGGAGATTTACAATTCAATTCACAATCAAGTCGACACTACATGTTAGATGTACCAACTGGAAGACTATAATATTGGCCCTGTACAACACCAGGAGTTTAAAACAAAAGTGAATAAATCATGTTTAATACCTAATAGTAATCTTTTTGGCTGACCGGGAGAGATTTGGGTGTGTTGGGTATCATTAGAATCCTTATATCATTTATTTAAAAAAAAAAACAATATGGCGGCTGTATCGCGCCATTTTCAAGTGCGAATTTTTTTACTTTTTATTTCGTATTTTTGGCAAGCCAGTAGTTTTTTTTTAATCACAACTTGTGTTAATTCGTTGGCTGCCGACGTAAGTTGGAGTCGGAAATTGGCACGTCTGTAGATGCTTAATGATAAAAATCCACTCGTTGGCACGTCACGCCAATAAAAATACTTTTTTGAATGGGATTGTGGCGTGAAATTACGCTTTTTGTAGAGTAAAACAAGAGTAAAATGGGTGTGATCATTGATCTGTCTAACTCTACGGTGCCACTACAGCGGTTGTAGCGTGGAACGGGATTTCAATACGAGTACGCGCGAAAATTCTTTTATTATTGTTTAACTAGATTTTTTCCCGCGGGAAGCAGGTTTTTCACTGTCTACTTGAAATTTCGAATAATCCTTTCTTAGTGAAGTTTACGTTATAGATAAAACCTATCTGCAAATTTCTAGACCCAGCGATTTAAGCTATATGCCTAAGTTAATCTTCTGAATATCAAAGGAAAAGGTGATCAACTTACTGACTTAGTAACGCACAACTCAAACCAATGGACGAATCGGGCTGTAATTGGCCATACAGAAAAATGTTATGACGTAAGCGTCTGTTATGAAAGGATGTTGGAAAATTGAACCCCTAAGGGGGTAAGATAGGGGTTTGAAAAGGTATAAAAGACAAGACAGACACACTTCACATTTATAATACCTATTACTAGCTGATTCGTTTGACTTATTTGGGTCGATTTAGCTTTATTATAAATCCCGTGGGAACTCTTCGATTTCCGGGATAAAAAGTTGGCTCTGTCACTCTTAGGTTAGATACATGTTGTATAGTGATGTGATGCGCTGCACTTTGAATTGGACTGTACTGATAACACTTTTGATGGTTTTATAAAATGTTTAATGTAATCAATTATAAATCGAATACAAATAATATTAACGCTGGTAATTTGGAGGCGGTCGCGCCGCGAATGCATCGTGCCGCGCGCCGGCGCCGCACCGCGAGCCCCCCGCTCCCGCAGGCGGCCGCCGCGCACGCCTTGTTTAGTGCTATAGCACTAGACACATGTAAAAAATTGTTCCTTCGTTCCGACGTGATTGAAAGATAAACCAAAAAAGCACTTTTGCGAGTGATTAGTATGGATTGTTAGATAGTTGTTGATTAATTAAAGAATGGTTTTTGGTCAACATACAAAGAAAATATTTATTGATTTTTCACTATGGTTACTTTAAACACGACCTTAGACTAAGTAGCCATACGCAGCTGCGCCCGCGCAGTTATTTGCACGCGGTATTGTTTCAAGGCAAACAGACGCACGAGCAAACACAGCCGTGACTCTAACGGTGCTTCCCGAGTGATTCCACTGACTGATTAGTAGTCATTTCCTTTTAAAATGCAGTTACTTCCTTTCTGGACCAGTAAATCAAACAAAATCTGGAATTATGTATCTCTTTCCTACATATTTATATTTATTTTTAAAATGCACTCAACTTTACAACAAACTCGTGGTTTTTGATTCGCGCTCCGTGGATTCCGTACTCGGGTATTTTTTCCGAGATTTTGCACGATAAATCAAAAACTTTTATGTATAAAAATAAATAAAAATCAGTTTTAGACGGTACAGGTAAAGCCTTTTCATATGATACTCAACTTAGTATAGTTACCTTACTTTGAAAATTGAAAATACTAATGTTTTGTTAATGAACATATTTTTTTTTGTCTGTCTGTCTACCGTTTGTCTACGGTTGTAGGTCAACGGGAAATACCCGTGTAAGTTTAGTGTAGGTTTTCTTGACAGACACGACAGACGGACAGACAGATGACAAAGTGATCCTATAATGGTTCCGTTTTTCCTTTTGAGGTACGGAACCTGAAAAAATAATTTATTTATAAACTTTGGCACCTCTGAACTCCGCGATTAAGGAGAGCGAGCGGCGATAAAGTTCGCGGAACGGCGGGTCACATACTCGCCTTCTTTATCTGCATCCATTCAGCTCATTAGACTGATTACCAAGAAGTTACGTCTGTAAACAGTACATACAGAATTTTTGATAAGAAAAAATTATATACATATTTCTAATAACAAGTTTGCATTTAACTGTATGTATAATATATAATATATTATGAAATATTATGTCAGAAAAAATACCCGAGTACGGAACCCTCGATGCGCGAGTCTGACTCGCACTTGGACGGTTTTGATGATGTATCCTGCTTAGAATAACATTAGATGTAGGTATAGCCAATCCTCGCTCGTTAGCAGCCGATGATTCCACGGTTCGCGTCACATTCCGTTCTGCGTCACGTTTCCTGTCACGTATCGCTTTGTCGGCAATTTTATTTATCTTATTGTGATTCAATTAGCATAATGTAATGCGTTTTATTTTCCCCAATAGTCACTTCTTCTTTTCGTTACATCTTGTCAGAACGGTCGTGGCCGTCACTGCAGTGCTGTGTAGGGATTGCAATGCTGGATCCGCAATCCAGCAATCCAGCTGGATCCAGCACGTTTTTGGTGCTTGCTGGATTTTCTTTTTTTTCCATATAAACGCTTTTTTCATAGGTAAGGACTTAATATTAAAACTACAAACAAATTTTGGTACTTAGTTATTAAAGTATCTGCAGTTAAAACATAAATAAATATTGCATTTCTTCGAAAAATCGATAAATGCTGGATCCGCGTTGAATCCAGCTGGATTTGCTTCGATCCAGCTGGATTGAAAATGCTTAATGGCAATCCCTAGTGCTTTGTCATGCTTAACTATGCATCTTGGTCCCTCTCTGATGGCTGTCTTCCTTGTGCACTCAGATAAGGGGACTGGACGTCCAACGCAGTCCTCACTAATTGGTCTCAATAGCTCAATAGCCCCTAGGGCGCAAATATCAAAGACTCAGGGTGATTCGCTGACTCAGTGATTAACACTGGATGATGGTCACCGAGCTCATTTGACATTGGTTGGTTTTACACTGCTGCTTTTATTTTTTATTTGAAGGTTTTTTGTGAAAAATTATTATTTTAATGGCACTCAGTAAAGCAACAATATAGAACCAACCTAAGTCAAATGACATCAGTGGCTATCATAGTACAATGTTAGACATTTAGTTATGGACTAAGAGCCAGCGCGTGCCAAACCTTCGTTATTTTATAAAAGCTGAAAGTTTGTGTGCGTAATGCGTATTGTCCCCGACACAGGAGGAACGATCAGCGACTATGTAGTTTGGATTGTGGTGGGTTTGGGAGATAACAGGTAATAAAGGTGTAAAAAATGTTACACACCTATTGAGAACATTATGGAAAACATATAATGAAAAATTTAGAATATTAAACGGTTTTTTTCTTTCTTTCAACTCTCAGGCATACAGTTTCCTCTCGATGTTTTCCTACACCGTTAAAAGTAAGTGATATCAAAGCCACGAACTAACACGAAAAGTTTAAGGTAGGTATATATGCGCCCAGGATTGAACCTTGGACCCCCACTTGAAGACCAACGCCTTAACCACTAGGCTATCACCAGCTCTATTACACGGAATACTTTTTCATTCGAGTGCAGCAAGCGATGACAAGTTAAAGATGCAGATGTACTAATGGTGTATGTCTGTATGTATGTAAGTTTGTACAACCGGTGCGTTATTGCCCGCGGTGACAGATTTAGCGTGGGACGGCCGTAGTTGCTGTCTGTCTGTCTGTCACGTGTGCTGGGCTGGGTTGTAACTTGTAAGGCGGAGCGTGTAGACGTGATAAATGGCTGGTATGCGGGTGGTGTGATTGAATTGAATCTTTGTGTAGTGAACTAAGAGCCCGTGAGCGCCAGAGCTTCGTTATTTCTATACAAACCTATGCGCTTAACCCTTAAATTTTAATGTTTTGTGTGTCTGGCAGGGGGTTGACACGATACTAAGTGTCTGGTAATGCATGACGTGATTTCTAATACTATTTATAAGAAAATATATAATATTAGTATGGATTACACTGTAGGTATACTTTGATGAAAGATTTTATACGTCTTTGTTACGTGTTATGATCCAAACTTCATAGACGCTGATAGTTCTTGTGTTGGGGGCGATGCGCAGAGAACTTTCAGCTCTTATAAAGTAACGAAGGTTTGACTCTCACAGGCTCTTTCTCTATAAGTAAAATGTCTTGCTGGTTATGTACTTACGCGACCCGCCGCCGAATAGAAAACCCATTCACCGCTATAATTATTATGTACCAAGTATTTATTCATTAAAATCATGTAAAGTAGATTTCGTATATAGTTTTAAATTGAATATGTTCCTAGATACCTTTACACAAATAAGTATTTGCTTTATTTTATTTCCTATTCGTACTCTGAGTATACCTTGAAAACTGACATCATAAAAAAACATCGATGCTTTTATTTTTAAAATTAAATACTTTTATCTGTAAATTTATAACAGTTAACAGGTCAGCAGTTAGCTGTTCGTGGAGCAAATAAACATTAATTTTATACACTATTAAACGAACCTCGGTTTGTTTATTTGTTAATCAAAGTGGCTGTTATAAAAACTGCACTTTTTGCCCAGTTCCGTCCTTAATTCTATTTATGCTAACAAGAACGAAATCGTGAGAGTTTTTGTTGCTCTTACTCGTGTTTTACTATGTTTATTTATCTAGTAATATAACGCGGCGTTGCTTATCATAACAGATCTAAATATAAGGCCTAGATCTTACTGCGAACGATCTAGACTCAATAGAGTGGAGTACCAATAATATTAAAAAGAAAAAACTCGGTCAAGTGCGAGTGGGACGCGCACACGAAGGGGTTTTCATTTTTCAAATTTTCACGGCGCGGCGATAGAAATACAAATTTTGTAAAAATTCCAACCCTCTACCTATTACGGTTCACGAGACACAGCCCGCTGACAGACGGACGGACGGACAGCGGAGTCTCAGTAATAGGGTCCCGTTGGCACCCTATGGGAACGGAACCCTCAAAAAAGATAAGAAGGTCTATCAATCAAAACTGTATCTCATCATCATCGACCATCGTTGGCTCACTACTGAGCACGGGTCTTCTTTTAAAACGAGAAGGGTCATAGTCCACCACGCTAGCCAAGTCGGGATTGGCAAACTCCACACACCTTTAAAAACATTATGGAGAACTCTCGAGCGTACAGGTTTCTTCGCGATGTTTTTCAGTGCATATTTATAACCAAAACTAGGAGAACAAGTGTAAATAAACATTTATAACACCCCCGACAAGTGAAGGTTACAGTAACTAGAAAAGAGCTGATAACTTTCAAACGGCTGAACCAATTTTTTTGGATTATAGCTAAGGACACTCTCGATCAAGCCACCTTTCAAACAAAAAAAAACTGAATCGATTCATTGCTTTAGGAGCTACGATGCCACAGACAGATACACAGATACACACGTCAAACTTATAACACCCCTCTTTTTGGGTCGGGGGTTAAAATATTATGTGGAAGAATAGAAAGGTAGGTAGGTACCTACTCGTGCAATTTCATTTCTCATAGCTACCTAGATTCTTTGTTCGATCGTTACCTAGAGATCCTTTGGCTAGGTTTCCATGAAAGAGGTAATTGCCATTCATACAGCTCAAATGTTTGCTCCATCGTCTGAATTTTGCTCCCACTTCATCACTGTCTAGGGTCTACGGAACTCTCTGACGGCATTTCCTTGAATAAGCATACCGCGCACACTACCGACTGTTTAGTGAAATGGTCTAATTGAGTTGTTGTTTTAACACGTCCCGGGAGTTAGCCATATTCCTGAGAGATATGGCCAACTCCCTGTTTATGCCATTTCGCTGCGACATAAATAGGAAAGGAAAAAGTGACTAACTGACTGACTGATCTATCAACACACAACTCAAACTACTGGACTGATCGGGCTGAAATTTGGCATAGGTATAGATAGCTATTATGCCTATAACGATTTTTGAAAATTCAACCCCAAAGAGGGGGGGTAATAGGGTATTCAAATTTGTGTAATCCACGCGGACGAAGTCGCGGACTTAAGCTACTTTACTTATACAAAAGGAAAATGTCGCAAATGTGAGCTGACACTAAGTGCATAAATCCGTCGCTTTGATCCCGGCATAGTTAGTACTTGCCGATCATCGGGATTCGCATCGAAATGCAGCACAAAGGTCCTCATAGACCTAGTTTTTTTACCGTTGGAGCTTTGGAATTACGACGTCAGTGCCTAGCCTAGACTGCCTAGACACAGCTGATTTTACGGAGCAAAAAGTAAGTTGGGTCTAGGTACGAATATTAGGCCTCAGAATACTGGAACAGTACGGGTTTTGATTAAGTGTGAGATACTAGCTAGATTCCTATAGCTTAGTTTTAACTCATTTTATCATAGATATGTCATTTTATCAATACTTCGTAGTTGTTAAATTTGTTTGCGTTGTAAGCAATTAAATATCTCTTGCATTAAAACGGTGAAGGAAAACATCGTGAGGAAACCTGCATACCTGATAGTTCTCCATAATATTCTCAAAGTCAAGTCTGCCAATTCGCAGTTAGCCAGCGTGTCGGACTATACCCTAAAACCCATATCATTCTAAGAGGAGACTTGTACAGTATCCAGATTAATCCAGGTAATAATGATGACTTATGTATAATTTGCACTTAATTTAGTTTATATCATTTATCTATTCATTAGCAAGGCCTCATTAATGAGTTACACACACAGACAGCCTCTATCGCAAATATGATATAATAGCATTGATAGTCGATACACGATGATATAAGATTTAATTTAAATAACAAGATTCTTGTTTGACGTCTGCTTGATTCATTTGACTCGGTGTTTATTCTTTGAATTTGTATTTATGTTATTCTATTTGCGTTTACGAGGTGTTTATACAGTTCATACGAATACCAACGGTCCCCTCCTTCGAGGGGAGACGCTATCTGCCTAATGTTTCGTGTAGCCAAAGTACCGGACAATCAAAAAATACCAATTATTGTATGACTGAGATCCCTACACCGACTGAGAGAACCATCCCGATGAAACAAAATTTCGAAGAAAATCCCGCATTCAATTCGGTCGTTAGTTTGGGCGCTACGATACCACAGACAGATGCACAGATGCAAAGACACATAGATTCATCGATATACAAATAAACACATGTTAAACTTATAACAGCCCTCTTTGAAAAAGCTGTACCTAGGTAGGTACAGCTTTTTCCTAGCTACACTTATTGTCAACGAAAACTTTGTCTACTCTTAGGCGTATTGCTTGATTTTTATACAAGCTGCCATTTTTTATGTGAGACGTCTGAACTCCGAAGCTGTGATGTGCTTTTTATCTCCAAGGTAAGATCAATATGGTATGTTTGAGAATTAATAATAAGGCAAGAGTGAATCGTGAATTTTAATCGTAGGTGTTGATTTGTCTAGCTTAGTTGAGTAACTAGTAGTAGAGTGGTAATAAAGACGTCTGCCTGCTATTCGGAAGGTCGAAGGTTCGATTTCGGACAAGCATCTCTAACTCTTCTGAGAAACGGTGAAGGAAGACATCGTGAGGAAACCTGAATGTCTGAGAGTTTTCCATCATGTTCTCAAAAGATATGTGAAATGCAAAAAAAATCGGCCAAGTGCGAGTCAGACTCGCGCACTGAGGGTTCCGTACTCGGGTATTTTTTCCAACATTTTGCACGATAAATCAAAAATTATTATACTTACATAAAAATAAATAAAAATCTGTTTTAGAATGTACAGGTAGAGAGCTCTTTAATATGATATTCCACTTGGTATAGTTATCTTACTTTGAAAATTGAAACACATTTTAATTTTTTTAAATGATGTAACCACAAATTCGCGGTTTTCAGATTTGTTCCTGTACTTGTGCTATAATACCTACCTACCTACCTGCCAAATTTCATGATTCTAGGTCAACGGGAAGTAGTCTATAGGTTCTCTTGAGAGACACGACAGACGGTCGGACGGACGGACAGACAGACAGGTAGAGAGACAGACAGACAGACAGATAGACAACAAAGTGATCCTATAAGGGTTCCGTTTTTCATTTTGAGGTACGGAACCCTAAAAATATCTAGAATAATAACGTAACCTTAAAATATTGCATAAAATAATATACTAAGATGAGGAAAATAGTTATTCCAGACTCCCACGTAAGGAGTCTTATAAGGCCTTCGCCTAAACACGCGGCTTTATTACCCAGGTGCTTAAAATACAATGTTCGAATAATGTAAACGTTATAAACTCTCCATTCAATACACCATGCCCGTGTATAAACGAACTAGCTGCTTCCCGCGTCTTCGTTCGCATAACTTTCTAATTTTTGTAATGTTTTAAATGGAAACTTTTTGATTTTCCGAAATGAAACTGATTCCACTACTTTTCATATTGTACTCAGATGTGTACCAAATAGAATGATGCCCACAACTTCGGTGTGATTTCGGTTTTTAAAAAATCCCATGGCAACTTTTTTTCCAAGACAAAAAGGGGCATGTCCTTCCATGCAAGCTATCTGTGTTCTAAATTTCGGGGCTGTGAATAGCTAACAGACAGACAAACACACATTGACATTTATTATACACTAGAGTGTATTATTAAATCTAAATCCACACGACTTCATCCGCGTGGATTTAGATTTCTTGAAAATCCCGTGGGAACTCTTTGATTTTCCGAATAAAAAGTAGCCTACGTCAATTTCCGGGATGCAAGCTACCTCCATAGTACTTATAAATGAGTTAAACAGATGGACCTTTATGAATCCCGTGGGATCTGTTTGATTTTCCGACATAAAAAGTCGCCTATGTTCGTCCCCGGGATGTAAGCTAACTCTGTTGGGCAGTGAAAAGCTAGCCGACAGACAGACACACTTTCGCATTTGTAATATTATTAAGTACTAGCCGATGCCCGCGACTTCGCCCGCGTGGATTTAGGTTTTTCGAAATCCCGTGGGAACTCTTTGATTTTCCGGGATAAAAAGTAGCCTATGTGCTAATCCAGGATATTATCTATCTCCATTCCAAATTTCAGCCAAATCCGTCCAGTAGTTTTTGCGTGAAGGAGTAACAAACATACACACACACACACACACACACACACACACACACACACACACACACATACAAACTTTCGCCTTTATAATATTAGTGTGATAGTGTGATGGAAGTATGGGTATTAGCTGGATTAGTGTGTAGGTATGTTCGAATAATGTAAACGTTATAAACTCCACTACAACTCGATTCAATACAGCATGGCCGGTACACAAACAAATATGGCGGACTCTATTAATTCAGACGCGCGCGCGCATGTTGCAGTCGTTAAATATTTTGACAGGCTGACGGTTTTATTCATCGTTGCTGTTCAAATTCAATATGGCAATGCTGATTCACGAATCGAGCTAAATAACTTTGCTCCTTACTTATGTATTAGAACCTTATATACTTAAAGTTAAAGTTGAATTTCATATGTGTTTATGTCGTAAAAAAATATAATATGGTTTAGCTTCTACAGACGGGGCCAACTGCTTTCTCCAACTTATGGATTTCTGGAATAGCCACCGCCGCCGCCTTGTTCGGTATTCCCAGTAGAGATGGTACTAAGTCCGTACTTATTCAGAACCAATCATAGATTCATTGGTTAGACTATTCAAAAGAGCTTTGTAAATCTAAAACTAAAACATAATAAACATTAAAAGGATATGCACAAGTATAACTTACCTCTTTGTGATATATCTAAATATTAAATACCTACCAGATCTTACTGGAATAAAAAATATTAAGCTCCATAACATTTGCATTTACAAGTGTAAATTAAAAATTTATAACACCCCCGACAAGCGAAGGTTACTTTAACTAGAAAAGAGCTGATAACTTTTAAACGGCTGAACCGATTTTCTTGGATTTAAGCTAAGAACACTTTCGATCAAGCCACCTTTCAAACAAAAAAAACTAAATTAAAATCGGTTCAATAGTTTAGGAGCTACGATGCCACAGACAGATACACAGATACACACGTCAAACTTATAACACCCCTCTTTTTGGGTCGGGGGTTAATAAAAGAACCAGCGACCACCCGCGGCCGAAAGCTTTGCCTCGTGGCTTAGGCCTGCAGTTCATCTCTTTTAGACCGATGCCTTCTTTTTGAAGGTCAACTTAACGTGAGTTATTTAGCACCAACTAAATTGTAACGTAAATTGTAGTATGAAGTCGGTCCCGTGTGTAGAAACTTTATGCCTTCGCGAATGGACTATAAATTCCGAGTGTCAGCCCTGCGATTGTAGGAGTATGTACAACCAGGGTACGAGCTTGTCGCGATTGTGTTGAGAAGATTTGTCGCAGCCCTGGCGTGAGATATGAGGCAACGGGATAATGTGGCCATTTTGAATTTCATGTCATACGCGGCGGGGACATTATGTTATGCTTGGTAAGATTTTTCTGTAGGTAGGTGAGGTAGGTATGCCTTCAAAGATGATACTTGTACCGGATTTAATATTAAGTATGTCTATTTTTCGTCCGTCTGTCCGTCTACGTCTATTTGTGTTATATTTTAATCAAAAAGTAAACTAAATTTAAATCTAGCATAGTTCATTGTAGTTTTTAGGAATACATTGGACTTTTTATAGTCTAGGTACACTGGATTATTTCCAATGATATAATCCAATGTAGTTTTAAACTACACTGGTATATTTCACCAATTTTTGGTTTCAGCGATAAAGCAAATAATAATTATTATTGCTTAAAATGGGCATCCGAAATGGTAGATGTTTGTGCCAGGGTCCACCAAATAAAAGGTCGACGTCTTACTGGGCTATATTATTATCACCCCACCAATACTATAGATCATAATAATTTACAAATTGGCATACAGACTCAACGTAACGTAAACGTTATTCAAGGAATACTGTATTCATGATAGTCTTGTTCATACAAACTTAAGCATAATACAAACGATCGACATTAGGTACTTTTAGCAAAAAATTCGCAAAAAATATTCCGTCATGAAAATACAAAAGTACTTCTTATAAGAGGTGAAATATAATGAATAGATTTATTTTGTTCCCTAGAGCCTAGCATCATTAAGTTACATAATAACTTTTTTTGCGTGTACCTGCTGGACAGTCATAACACGGTCCTCCGCCTTCCTCATCTACTCATTTACCAATATTCTCGAATCCTTTATCAAAGGATACAACACTGCAATTACGTCATCTTCACTCCAGAACACGTCTACCTCATCGATTATCTGTCACAAACATGAACTGCACACTGTCCTATTTCACTTGGTTATCCTAGAACTGTTAAAAAGATTTTGAAAAAAGTCTTTGGAAATAAACTACTGGTGAACATAATATACAAGCACTACAAAAAAATAATGTTTAATGAAAGTTGCAAAGAAAACCGCTTGAATCATTAGTCTAGTTTTGAATTCACGAAACAGAAGAATACTTTCAATGCGTTTTTGGTGTTTCACTATTGTCTGTCATCAGAAAGTCGCTACGCTGCTGTGTGCCTTATTCAGAAGAGTCCATTAAAACGCGAACTCCGTGAATGGACGGTCACCATAAACTCTGCGATGAAAAAGTCTCCCGTTTGTGTACATCGTTATATTTAGTATTTACTTGGACTTAACACATTTCGCAGTGAATAGACAGTTTATATTCCGCCTTTTATTATTTCTGTGTTAAAAGAAGAATTTAATAAGAGGAAAATGTTATAAAAGAATGGAAATGAAAAGCTGTTTGTGAATAAGAAAATGTTTTTTTTCTCTTTTTTTTAAATGTAACGTTTCAAGCTCTCATCAAGAACCGATTTCCTTCACATAGAATTTAGCACAACAGCTGTTCTGATTACAGCGCCAGCGTACCTAAGACCAACATTTGTCTAATTTTTTTTTTTAAACCAATTTTATGCGAGTAAGAAAAAAAGAAAACTAAGAAGAATATTTTATTAGCAAATTACTTATGCCACACATCATCATCAACCCATCGCCGGCTCACTACTGAGAACGGGTCGCCTCTCAGAATGAGAACGATTTATGCCATAGTCCGCCAAGCACGGATAGGCAGACTTCACACATCTTTGAGAACATTATAAAGAACTCTCAGCATGCAGGGATCCTCATGTTTTCCTTCACCGTTAAAGCAAGTGATATGAAATTGCTTAAAACCTACACAATTTCGAAAAGCTAGGGATATTTCACCCGGGATCAACCCCCCGACCTTCCGAATCGGAAGCCGTACCACTAGGCTATCACAGTAATAAAGATAATACGAGTACCCATAATATTATACCCCTAAGTTCTTGGTAGCCATGGTCATTAGGTACGACACTGCATGCATGGAATCTTAATCACCCGTTAAGATCATCTAGTACTTCCTTAGGGCTCTGTCTCGCCGGAATAGTATCAGTTACTTCTGAGGAATAGGTATAATACGTGACACGTTGAGATGGCAATCGGGGTGGGGAAATAGCGCGGATGACGTGCGGGTGTCCAGGGCGTCCCCCCGCCTCATACCCCGATTGCCATCTCGACCTGTCATATACTATTAGTACAGTAAGATAAGTGCTTTCGTAATACTGGTTAGCATATACCCTATACCTAGGTATAAAGTATATCATTACGAGCTGATACCCGCGACTACATCCGCGTGGATTTGGGTTTATAAAATCTAGGACCAAGTAGGTCATCACACTAATATTATAAAGGCGAAAGTTTGTATGTGTGTGTGTGTGAGTGTGTATGTTTGTTACTCCTTCACGCAAAAACTACTGGACGAATTGGGCTGAAATTTAGAATGGAGATAGATTATACTCTGGATTAGCACATAGGCTACTTTTTATCCCGAAAAATCAAATAGTTCCCACAAGATTTTTAAAAAACTGCATCCACGCGAACGAAGTCGCGGGCATCAGCTAGTATTTTAAATAAATTCCACCCCAATCCTCACTAGGTCGATGGGAGGTTTCCGCTGACGCAAACAAAGAATAAAGCACAGGAATACCATAAACCCCACATAAACACAAAAATATTCAAGCGGATGTTGAAATAAATCCTTTTCTAGCGACGAATTTTCATAGGAATCACTCATCACAACTTAGCTTCGTCAGTAAGGTTTTGAGGTCATACTAAATAATAAATCTTTTTAAAAATATCATGCCAGAAAAGATGAACATTAAATCAGATGAAGTTTTGATGACTGAGTGAGAAGATCACATCACCATCAACAACTCATCGCCGGCTCACTACTGAGCACGGGTCTCCTCTCAGAAGAAGATCGGCAGACTTCACACACCTTTGCGACCATTGTTAAGAACTTTTAGGGATACAGGTTTCTTCTCAATGTTATTTTTTCACCATTAAAGCAAGTGATATTTAATAACTCTAAAAAAAGGTAGAATTGCGTGGCCGGGATCGAACGCCTGACCGCCTGAATAGGAGGCCAACGTCTTAACCACTAGGCTAGCACGGCTCTTAGATCACATTGAGTAATTACGAAACATCCAAAAATATTTAAAAGACGCTTACTAAAAACGATTTGAATAATTTCCCATTTATGAAAAATAAACAACCCAGAATCAAACTGGCATTTTCCTTTTGTGAAAATAAGTACAAGGCTGCGCTAAAAATCCTCGAAGCTAACGAGGCGATAATTTTACCCCCGACCCAAAAAGAGGGGAGTTATAAGTTTGACGTGTGTATCTGTGTATCTGCGTATCTGTCTGTGGCATCGTAGCTCCTAAACTAATGAACCGATTTTAATTTAGTTTTTTATTTGAAAGGTGGCTTGATCGAGAGTGTTCTTAGCTATAATCCAAGAAAATCGGTTCAGCCGTTTGAAAGTCATCAGCTCTTTTCTAGTTACTGTAACCTTCACTTGTCGGGGTAGTTATAAATTTTTAATTTACACTTGTGTGAAAATAAGTACAAGGCTGCGCTAAAAATCCTCGAAGCTAACGAGGCGATATTTTTATCTCAAAATTCTATTCACACTAAACACATAAATGGTGCGTTGCCTTTTTCGAAATTCCCACATTTATAATCCTCACCGTCTCGGGTAAACCGTCAAATGTTATGACATTTTAAACGGATTTTCATAAAACACACCAGTTCTGAACAATGACTCCACAGGAGTACATTATACTTAATCTTAGCTCCACAGTCCAAAAGCCCGTCTGTCAAGATTAAGTCTTTGTAGCGACTTTTTTGGTACAATTTAATCCCCTTTGACACTTGGTGACACCGCATGTGTTCAAAATACAATACGAGTTATAGAAATCCTTTAGAAATCAAAAAGATCGTTGATAATATTAGGTTTCCTTTTTCCAGAATGCTTTGCCTTTTTGTATCTACGGGAAGTGCGTTTTATTTTTTAGGGTTCCGTACTTCAAAAGGAAAAATGGAACCCGTATAGGTTCACTTTGTTGTCTGTCTGTCAAGAAAACCCATAGGGTACTCCCGGTTGACCTAGAATCATGAAATTCGGCAGGTAGCTAGGTTCTCTAGCACAAGTAAACGAAAGAGACTGAAAACCGTGAATTTGTGGTTTCATCACAAAAAAAATTAAAATGTGTTTATGAATAAATAATATAATTAGTATTTTCAATTTTCAAAGTATTTTCAGAGAAGTACCCTGTAGGTTTTCTTGATAGACACGACAGACGGACAGACGGACAGACAGACAGACAACAAAGTGATCCGGGTTAGGTTTAGGATTCTGGTGAAAAAGTTCTGTTTTTCCTTTTGAGATACGGAACTATGAATAACATAGAAACGTTATTTGATTGGTAATCTCTTAAGGCAGATCAAGTTCATTATTGATAAGGCATTTAAAATGTAAATATCGCGGTGAGTTGGCGGAGCAGAGATAAACTGGGAGCAGCGGTTAAGATGATTCGTGCTGATAGCAACCCAGTGGGCTTACTGGATGCCAAAGATTACGAACTAAACAGAAGGGGCATTGCGTTTGTTGCCTGAATCTGTTTGAAATAGTGGATTCTTGTGGTAGGTACAGCTGATCGCAAAACAAGTCCAACCGGAACACGAGGCATATGTTTAGTTTACAAAATCAAATCTAAATGGGAATTGTGTCTATTACTGTACTGTTAGATTACTTGTTGTTGTTGTTTTTGGCATGAATATATACCTTCTCAAATAAATATTATACCTATAACTTTATTTGGAACATCTGTGGCTCATTTTGTAAGTTAAGTGAAATAGGATATTTATAACTAAGAAGTTGCTGCAGATATCCGCGACTTCGTCCGCGTGGATTCAGATTTAGATCCATCCATAGAAAGACTGTTTGATTTTCCGAGATAAGAAGAAGCCTTTTTATCTCGGAAACCTGAGACCGGACCTGGACCTCCAGGTCTTTAACTAAACCCTTGCAAAAATCACTGTGACATGATTGAAATACAAACGAACATACTTTCACATTTATAATATGGGTAAGTAGTGATATCAGTATATAAAATTGGGAAAAAGGAATTGACCATTCAGCATTACAGTACCCGGCAGGAAATATTATTGTACATCGACCTTTGGAAAGATTTCATGGGTCGAACGGTTTTGTAGAGCGTTATCTCTGTCGTTGAGACCGACAAAACGTCACATAGGTATGAGTGATAGAGACAACGGTGTTCGAAGCCGAAATCCCTTTCTAAATGTCGATGTATGATATTTTCTTCCGGCTTCTGTACGTTTGTGGCCTCACCAACACTTTTTTTTTGTGTTCAAGCATTGGCGACTCCTCTCTTCGTTGTAATAGTCTTTGGTCACAAAAGCTCTTTATCGGAAAGCATCGGGTCGGCTCCCCGGCGGCTTCAGATTACAGATAAGGCCTTTCCACACTGACCGACTAGCACAGCCCATTGTCAACGATTAGACGTTCTTTGCTTTTCCACTGACTTCATAAAGTATCTATTTAAATAAATTTGCCTTCTCTTGAAAATTTCAATACAACCCAAGTTTCATTTGACTTTTATCTGTGATGTTTCAGTTCAACAATTCACGTCAGTCACGTCGTCAAATCGTCGAGTATAGTGAGGGAACTCTCGATTTGATCCTGTATCGACGATATGTCAAATATTAAAGACGTAAAATCAAAGAATATTAATAATTACCAAAAATTTAAACGGACCTTACAAGAATACTTAGTAGACAAGGTGTACTACACTATTCAAGAATACGCCAATAGATATAAAGCATAATAATTGTTACGATTCTCTTTATTTTTCTTATTAGACATTATATTATTTTATTTTTATTATATTTCATTGTAATTGTAATTGTAATTTCATTGTAATACTTTGACTTTAAATGTATAAAATATTGCATGCCGTAAGGCTTTTGGCTGTACTTATTTTAAGCTTAGATTAAGACCAATGTATATACCCAAATTTGCAATAAATTGATTGATTGATTGATTGATTGATTGAAAAGAAAATTAGGCGATTTATTGGCTACCTAGCGTCAAATGTAGGTAACAGTTTGACGCCTGACAGTGACCTCGAAGCCCAACGTTTTGTTACAAGTTCCGTAACTATCGTGAACTCTGACGTCAGTCTAATCTAATCACTAATGGATTTGCCATGAAATGCCAGCCAAAGTTTACGTTATTCGCAAAAATCCAACGCTTGCCAAAGTATAGTTGCAAAACTATGGATAGTTTGACTATCAATAGTTGGCTTCGAAAACTATTCAGGATCGACAGTAATATCGATAGGTTACAGTTGCTATCGATTTTGCCTTAACTATCGCTAGACAATCGATATTGGACTATAATTGGAGTCGGTAGTCCCCATCCACGTCTATCAGACTACTGGGTGACTATCAGTTCCCATAACTATAATATCTAAAAAGTCATTGAAATTTTTGAAATACACCATTAATTCAATCAGATAACTCTGAAAATTAGAGACTAAATAGTGAACTATAAAAATAAGAATTTTATTTTATTAAAATGCACAGTTTAATAGCTAACCCGTAAAGCCTTTCTCTCATTCCTATAAAATTTTATGTTATACCTACTTAAGGCAAACGTTTGGTAAAAGAATTCTTTAATCTTTAGGAATCTATTAGATTCGATCTCTATACTATAACATATAATATTACGTATTCTTATTACTATCTTAACAGATTTTACAGTATCTACCTACTTAACAGTCTATTTAAATTTACTTTCTCAACCCAAGTAGGTAGATACATAACATTATGTATATCGATTCAATTCTTCTATGAGAAGAAAATATAAAGATTCGATACGCTTGTGAAAATTAATTCCGTAAGGTTTATATCCGTCTGGATTCACAAATATTTGTACTCATATAGATAAGTAATTTGGAAAATTAATTCATTCATACAGACGGACTTGCATTTGAACTGCAAAATGTAGTTGGGACGCAGTTTTATTGCAGTTGGAACAACTGAATCGCGACTGCGCGTGACTGGTTGCGAGCAGTTCACTTAAATGCCCATACTAGAACTGCACATCGACTGCACGCTGACTGCGATGCAGTTGTGTCAATTGCAATAAAACTGCATTGGCGGCTGAGGCATCCAAATGGAAATATTTGAGAGCAACTTTAAAGAAGTTTAAGCTTCTTTGGAAGCAATGGCTGCTTGAAAGGCTAGAAGCTCAGGCCAATATACGTTCAATAAGTTCCCAAAGACTTGAGAATATTCAGAAAAGGAATATGTTTAATGCATGACATTTGTAGCATGTCGTATACAAACCACATACCTACTTAAATACGTAAACGACTCAAAAAGGCACGTCTATTCAATATGCCTCCGATGCTATCTCGTAAGCCGATTTCAATATTATATGCTCTTGTATCGTTTCACGCCCTATCATTACCACAAAAGGGTTCTATCGCCTTTCATAACGTTCTGGGAATCGGTTATGGATTTTCCTATCGTCAGATCAATATTGTGCTGAATTTTAAGTGATTTTAATAACATTTTAGGGATGATGAGAATACAGACTTGCGAACAATGAGTCGGAAGGAATGGTAAAGTACACTGCAAGAGCTTACAATCACCGATTTATACCTTATTCACCGAGTCGAACTAACACAGGGTCTTTTCCTTTGCACAATTGTATACAAAAAAAAAAAACATTCCAAAAAATCATTTTTTTTGGATGTAACATCCGCCATATTGATTTTGTTAATAAAATATAGTCTATGTCACCCGGATCACAGAATACATAATAGTACAGTGGTACCCGGACTATAATATCGAATCGATTGACACTTTATTCATCAAAATCGGCTCAATAGTTTAGGCGTTACGGTGGAACATACATACTTCCTTTTGGCTTTACCATAGTCGTGTATAAACAGTGATTCAACTAACGCCCGCATGGTCTAAACAGATACTTATAATTTTACGTCTTTATCAAGTCACATTTACAACTTATCAAAATGGTAACCAGTTTCCAATTGCACAAATCGAAGCAACATGATTCGGGTTGCATTTTCAATATTATCATGGACATGACAGCTGAGCGACAGCTTAATGCCAGAGAATATGGCGTTTAACTGAATTATGGCCACTGACTGAACATGCTATACTCACGGCTTCATGATTTTATTGGCAGTTATCTGGCTTTGACATCAATTATTGTGTTCAATGAAATTATTTACTGTCTGACTGAGTAATGAGCATTATTCAAAATATTATTGTACATACCTAACAGCCAAAGATTAATAAATTCCAGAAAACACAGCGGTAGAAGACCCGCTCCGAACAGACGACATCAAACAAGTCGCAGAGTGCCGCTGGGTTCAGGCTGCGCAAGACCGTGGCATGTGGAAGTTCACCGTAATGCCTATTACTCCTCCTAATTTTTCGTAGTTTTTGAACTTTTTAGGTTTTTGAATAACTTACAGCCGCTAATACTTAGCAGAAAAACGCCGCATTATTTTATTCCGAAATTCCTATTTATTCTTATTGTAATGGACACAGGCACGAAATAATATAAACGTTGGTATAAACATGACTTAATCACGCATTGATCATGCAATTAAGTTTAATCACCAGTTAACGTGCCAAGTACCGGGTGTCGATTGCACAATCAACTTAGAGTTACTCTGAGCTGTTAAGACAATTCCAATTGTTAGTACTCTCAGCAAATACCTCATAAATTGCTCGGATGCTCTCTGAGAACCGTTTTCACTAATTGCACATTCTCTAGTTTTATTTTTGTTCCACTTGTATTAGTCGTAGTGTACGAAAAGCAAAAAGGACTAGGTAATGTTTCAGTCTTGTTCGCTACTCTTTCCTTATATCTTCAGTTTTATTTTTGACCCCCGACCCAAAAAGAGGGGTGTTATAAGTTTGACGTGTGTACCTGTGTATCTGTCTGTGGCATCGTATTTCCTAAACTAATGAACCGATTTTAATTTAGTTTTTTTTTGTTTGTAAGGTGGCTTGATCGAGAGTGTTCTTAGCTATAATCCAAGATAATCGGTTCAGTCGTTTGAAAGTTATCAGCTCTTTTAACCTTCACTTGTCGGGGGTGTTATAAATTTTTAATTTACACTTGTCAAAAATTTTGTTATTGTATTTTATGCTAGATACGATCTAGGGCGGAAAACTAAAATGAATATGTTTTTCAAAAATGATAAGATCCGTCCGATGAGAGAACAGAGAAGAAGAAGAAACTCATCATCATCAACCAATAGATGTCACTGCTAGATATATTATGTCTCTTCTAGAAACTTCCACACGATCTTGCGCCACCTTCATCTCTTGTCCATCCAAGATATACTTAAATGCTCCTACCTACTATGTCGCTGACTCCCCCATAAATTGTACTACACTGTAACACAGGTAAAAGCAAAACTAAAATAAATAAACCTTAAACCTTTAATTTATAATAAGCGTTCCGAACTAATGGTTTAATTATTTAGTTATTTAGTACACGGGTGTGTATCTTTTGCCAAATTGTTAAAACAAAAATTTTCAAAAGAAAAATAAAACCGACTTCAAAAACGACAAACACTAAAAAGTAAAAAATAACTTTTGTTTAGCTACACGTGTAATGTACCTAGGTATGAAGTCGAGCGAGCATATTAAAACAAAATTAGAAATCCAAGAGTGAAGCTCGCCCGACTTCATACCTAGGTACATTACACGTGTAGCTAAACAAAAGTTATTTTTTACTTTTTAGTGTTTGTCGTTTTTGAAGTCGGTTTTATTTTTCTTTTGAAAATTTTTTATTTCACAATTTTTAGTGGCCCCACTGTACTATAATATGCTGTGCCCAGTTAAAACCCTACTGTTTACTAAGCTATTACACTGATCGCGAGCAATTTGCTCCTATCCATTGAGGAGTTCTGTTCTCCATCTCCGAAGATATTCATCAGATCTTCACCAAATTTATATGGGACCACCTGCACAGTATACCCTTTCAAACAAAAAAAAATATTTCCAAATCGGTCCAGGGGTTTTTGAGTAATCGGGGAACATACATAAAAAATATAAAAAAAAAATAAAAAAAAAAAGATTCCGACGAATTGAGAACCTCCTCCTTTTTTGGAAGTCGGTTAAAAATATTGGCACTAAACAAAGCAGAGGATAATAGTCTCGTGGCCTAATTATTGAAGCCTAGATCCTTATTTGGACCTAAGCCAGGATATAGAGGAAAGGAAATGGTCCGCCATTTCGGCGAAAATAAACCGCCATCTTGTCTTGCTATTGTTGTGCCGGAAGTGGAACGTTTCCTCGGTTATTGAACTTCCATGGCCTGTTGTTGGCTAGAAGGCTCATTTTCTTTGGTCGATAATACAATGTACAGCATGCGTTGTCTATCGAACAATGAAAATGGTTGCCTTATGATGCCTTTTAGAAACCTAATGGAAAGTTATTAAAATAAACTGGTGTCGTCGACATGCCATCTACACGCACGAAACGTTTTGCGTCATCATTCCTCATACGCATGGCCAAAGTTTGGAATACTCTTCCGCGATCTGTGTTTCCTACCAATTATATCACTTATCATCAGGTGTGATTGTGGTCAAGCGTTCCATATTAATGGATAAAACAAGCTATATAATTATATTATTATCTTCGTCAGGATAAATAATGTGAAATACTGTTAAACAAAAAGATGTTCCATAAATTATCAAGTTTTAATTTTCGGAAAGTTTTGATATCGCAAACTTCAATAATTTTAGGCGTAAATAATATCTTCCTTTTTCTTTTCGTAAATGATTCCATACAAACAAAATAGCAGAACAAACTCAGTTAAGAGGGGTTTCTCCGTCACTCGCTCCATACAAACGTAGTTCGTCTCTCATTGGAATACTAATCAATCTTAGTCAATGGAATTTTGTAGAAACGTTCCAGGAACTAATATGTTGCCTGTGGCTAATATGTGGCCTGTGGTTTTCCAGATTTCCGTTAAAATATTCGATTTCAAAGTTACGCGGTCTTAAATATTCACATACAATTCTTTGAGCCCCTGTTATTTCAAAACTACATATTTTTAGAAAAGTCAAAAACACCACAGGCACAGATATTAGTTTCTAAAATATATCTGTAAAATTTCATGGACTTTGATGGCTTAATATTCAAATGAAATTGGGGCTACGATTGTATGGAGTAAGTGACGGTGTTAACTGTTGGCGTGGTAAGATAATCTCATTTATCTTTAGGAGGCTATTTCAGGGGATGAAACCTGAAGCTGATAATTAACGGAGATAAAATTAACTAACGCGATGATCGTTCACAAACGAGCCGGCCGCGCTGCAGTGTCCTAACCACAAAACATGTTTTTTTTTTTTCACGAAAATTTTATTAAATTACTAGAGGATGCCTGCGAGTTTATCCGCGTGGATTTAGGTTTTTAAAGATCCCGTGGGAACTGTTTGATTTTCCGGGATAAAAAGTTGCCGCCTATGTCCGTCCCCGGGATATAAGCGAACTCTGTACCTTTCGTCAGAATCTGTTAAACTGTTGGGCCGTGAAAAGGTAGAGCAGACAGACAGACAGACAGACGGACAGACAGACAGACAGACAGACAGACACACTTTCGCATTTATATTATTAGTAGGTATTGATGCTCCTTAATCTACATATGATCTAAATAATCGTGTTTTGACTAGCATGTAAAGTGCTTATAAATAATTGTGAGAATATATTTCTTGTGTAAATAAATTGAAACTATTAGGTGACCGGCAGCTTTGATAGAGTGGAATTTTTAAAAATCTGTGAGTGGTTGAAATCTCCGGAAAGCATGAAACATGTATTGTATTTATATGTGCCTGCCATTGACTTGTACCTGCTTACTTCTTTATTTTTGCCTGAAAGCCCACATACCTACCAATTTTTCATGTAACTTGAAAAATGACCTTCATATTATGAACTTTCATCCCCTATCACCCCCTTCGGAATGTCTAGTATTTCTAAAGATCACGAAACTCATATTTCTTTACTAGCTGACGCCCGCGACTTCGTCCGCGTGGATTTAGGTTTTTCGAAATCCTGTGGGAACTCTTTGATTTTCCGGCATAAAAAGCCTATGTGCTAATCCAGGATCCATGGAGATAGATCTCCATTCCGAATTTCAGCCAAATCCGTCCAGTGATTTTAGCGTGAAGGAGTAACAAACATACACACACACACATACAAACTTTCGCTTTTATAATATTTGTGTAATCTTAAGGAAACCCCAAATACAAATTTTCTATAGATATAACTTCAAAAATGACGGACTTTCATACCAACCCTTTTTTAATCCTCTTAGTGAGCGTTTACGTTATAAAAGGAACCTACAGTTAAAATTTCAAGTTTCTAATCCCAGCGGTTTAGGCTTGCGTTGATAGATTAGTCAGGACAAACCTTTTTATATGTACGAGTACTTATAGATTACTAATTGACTTCACTTTATTTTAATACATTTTTATGAGCTTTGCTTAATTGGAGCTTTATAATATCTTTGAACTCAATCATGAAGAAAATTTACTTAAGTCACTTTTATCGAGATCAAGAAACGAAGGAGCCGTTTCTGTAAACTGTGGAAAGGAGCTAATTGCGTAGAGATCCGTAAATAGCCGTGTAACTAGAGCGGGTTCCGTATTGTTTAATGCAGCCATTATCGCCTGAAACGGTGTGTATTACGGGAACCCGAGTCGTGTATTTTTGTTCAGGCTAAGGTTACTCGTTTTACTTGAGGGCGCCCGCGGTAATGGTGAGTGTTGCGAGGTTATAATTAACTGACGGGAAGAAAATACCGTGAGCAATTTACCCTCACCACCCGAATGCCTGATGCAGTTCGACCGCCCGGTGTGCCAGATCCTTTTTTCCACGCACATACAAACTGTGGAATCAACTCCCTTCGGCTAGATTACAACATGGGCTATTCAAGTGGCAAATCAACAAATTCCTGAAAGGCCGGCAACGCATTGGCGGTTCCTCTGGTGCTGCAAATGTTCATGGGCCGCGGTAATCACTTAACATCAGCTGGCCTGCTCGTTTGCTCGCTATTTTTTTAAACGATGTTATTTCCTGGTCCTGGACCATTTCAGTGCTTGATGTTTGGACCCTGATTGTTCCTTAATAAATTATATTATCATAAAAACCGTCTTTGGCAAAAACAAAGAATAGGTAGTGATAACATAACTTCGCAGTAGAGAATATCATCATCATCATTATCAACCGACAGACGTCAACTGCTGGACATATGTTTCTTGTAGGGGTTTCCACTCGCCACGGTCTTGCGCCGCCGCCATCCAGCGGCTCCCTGCGACTACTTAATGTCTGCCCACCAAGTGAGGGGTTTTCGAACACTGCACTTTCCCGGTGCGAGGTCACCATTCCAGCACCTTGAGACCCCAACATCCATTGGTTTCTCGGTTGATGTTCCCTGCCCATAGGTAGCCACTTCAGCTTCGCAACCCGTTGAGCTATGTCGAATATAATATCATTAGTACAAATGAAACTCATAAGTAGATGATACTGAGAGCGAGGGCCCTGATTGTGCAATTCCGTCTGTCCGTCAGTGATTGTTATTAATTACATATTTATTGAACGCGCCCACCACTAACGCCTCGGTTTCTACGGTCTTGGTGTGCAAGCTTCAGCGGGGAGCGGAGCGATGTTGGGGTACGATGGGTGCCGGATCTGTGGTCCCACCGCTTTGTCTCACTGGTGGGTCTACTTTTTAACACCATGCGACCCGCTTCGGCTGCGCACGGGTAGCTTATTACAAATGTCGTAGGGATCTCTAATTTTTTAAAATAAAATATAGCCTTTGTTACTCAGGAAAAACTTAGCTTTCTACTGATGAAAAAATTTTTAAAATCGTTTCAGTAGTTCTAGAGATCATCCCTTACAAAACAAACAAACTTTCAAACATACCTACCTCTTTGTATAATAGTGTAGATCACCCTGTAACATGTACCTATCCGAGGTCCCACCATACGTACATTATATAAACCGTCCTCCTTTTTTTTTGAAGTCTGTTAAAAATAAACGTCACTTTCCGCTATCCAGCATCCGCTTACCGCTACCGCTTGTGCACTGTGCCCAAGCTTCCTCATAAACGAATACAAATAACTAGCGGACAAGTTTCGTGAGTGTCAAACGATAAATAACATATCAGCCTCGCGTCAGAGGCTTGCGTGCAGCTTGCGTGCCGCTCGACGTCGCGGGCAAGCGGTGACAAGCAGAAACGCAAACCATACGAATATTAAGTAAAGAAAGAAAGTAAATGACTTGCTAACTCTATTCAACTTTTTAATGTAAAATTACACCATAGTTATAGTACCACAGTAACAAAGAACTATATCATAATACCTACCTTAATATATGAAGCCATGAAGCAGGTCCCTTTGCTTAAAAAAAATCAATTGTAAGTAAATGAATTTCAAGTAGAACTTTTTGATCTGATTCCTCCCTCATCTATCGTAATTCGTACCGTAAGAAGTCGTCAAGGTCTGCACCCGTATGCGTAGTCGAAATTCTTTTTTCTAACTCCTTCAAGTCAAGAGTGAATCCATCATTACTTGCCAGCTGTAAGTCACCATCATCATCAACCAATAGACGGGGGTCGCCATTCCAACATCTTGGGACCCCAAAGTCTATCGGTTTTTCAAACTAAATGCCCTGCTCAATGCCATTTCTTTATTATAGAGAAATTTCAAGCATTGCTCTCTCCATCGCCCGCTGAGTGACTCTGAGCTTTCTTATGACTCATAAGTTTTGAAACCCATAAATAGAGACCATGTCTCCGATCCATGTCTTCAATGGCTACATGCAGCCAAGCACTAGCCTATACATAAAAATTACAAGTGTGAATTAAAAATTTAGAACACCCCCGACAAGTGAAGGTTACAGTAACTAGAAAAGAGCTGATAACTTTCAAACGGCTAAACCGATTTTCTTGGATTATAGCTAAGAACATTCTCGATCAAGCCACTTTTCAAACAAAAAAAAACTAAATTAAAATCTGTTCATTAGTTTAGGAGCTACGGTGCCACAGACAGATACACAGACACTCACGTCAAACTTATAACACCCCTCTTTTTGGGTCGGGGGTTAAAAAATAACGAAGAGTAATAGAATAATATTGTGATAAGATGTTAATTTGTATGGTGTAACAAAAAGAAGTAACTATGATGACTCATTGCAATATCGCGTGCAAACGTTTCCCCTCGTGAACTTGTGATTTCTCTTTTCTCAGAAATCTAAAACTGTCCCTCCATAGACAGATTAATGCCGAATTTATGCAGACTGTGAATCAACACTATTTATTTGCATGCCCAACTTTTTTAGTATCACATTTATTTCTTTTTGAACTTTCAAAGTAGCAACTTTACCAGAAACGTTGCTACATTTCAATGTTATCAACTCGAAGAATTCGTAAAAGCACACGGATATTGTTGTGAGAAAAGTAACAGTCGAATATCCCACAGCTGGACAAAGGTGTCTCCTCTCATAAAGAGAATCTGGTGAATAATTTCGAAGGTAACAGGTAACTCGCTGGCAATCAGCATAATAGCCTATTAAAAATGGACTCCCGTCATACAGAAATAAGACAGGTACGTTTTAATAACCTCCCTAATAGTAAAAGATTCGATTTCGATAAAAAAAAAATTAACACCTAAACTTCTCATTCACTATGAATTTTATTATCATGCAGAATATTTCACGAGAAAAGTTTATAATTAGTTAATAAAAAGTAGGTTCTAATATACCTACTTGTCTATGAAATAGGTAGGTAGACTCTCCGTGCGAAGCCGGGGCGGCAACTAGTGTTATCATAGTACACTAAATACACACACTCTTACTCATTTATTTTATTTAAGCTATACAACGGATCAGCCTGGCTGTCCAACGCGGAAATGCAGCCAGTATTCTTGGCACCATTCCACGCGGGCATGATTTGTATAGTAATTAGATAAGGCTAGCTTTAAGTTTTATTGTAATATTTTCAATTTAAGCTATAATAATCACAATATATTTCGTACACCCAAATACTTCATTTCTTTTTGTTCCACTAACCAGTCCCTTTACTAACAAATAGACTCGATTTCCCGGACGAACAAACAGAACGAACGAGTAGGAAACTCATTAGTTTCAGACAAGTTTCAGGACTCAAACAGTCATGTAATCCAAGGCTTCATATTTTGAGGAATCTTGTGCCAAAAATGTTTGACTTGTCACTACTAGCTATTCTGTTATCATTTTGTCAACTAAGAAAGGATTTTAGAAAATTCCTGGGCTCTAAAGGGCTCGCTGCGACTTGTGTGAAGTTGTCTGTAACGGGACCACCTCTGTATATAAATAATATCATTTATCCTTACTCTGTATTAAATGTAAATTAAATAAATCATTTGCATATTACGGACATATGATATATATATATATATATATATGTTACAGTCATAGTGATTAAATAGCTATTATACATAATGACTGGTCATTATGTATAATATCAAAATTGACTAGACAATGTAATAAATTAATCACTTTATCCGGATATTATTCATAATAGCGGTTCAAAGTTAGCCAAAGTAATAAATACGGGCTAACTTTGAACCTAACCTAACCTAACCTAACCTAACCTAACCTAACCTAACCTAACCTAACCTAACCTAACCTAACCTAACCTAACCTAACCTAACCTATGTACCCGTTATAATACATAATTATGTCATTAAACCACGAAATAAGTCTCAAAACAGTATAATATTGCTACACATATAGTTAGGTATGCATAAGGCAAATTGAAATATAATTTTATAATATTTACCTGTAAGTACCTACTTGTTTTATTACATCATCCAAGTCTTCGAAGAAATTATATAAAATTGCTAGTTAATGTGATTAATTCTGTGTCAATTATCAGTTTATCTAAATTGGGTAGACATTATAAATAATGACTAGATAATATATATAATATCAGGATTTATTACTTTGGCTGTGACATATATATATATACTGAGAACTGGATCAGTTGATAAGTTCAAGCTTCATTTCCGAATTGATACTTTTGGAGTCACACAAGCTAACCTTGTCATCTGAAAAGGTCATCGGGACATAAATTACGTTATAACCTAAAATAAAATATAATATTTAGAAGCAAGCGGGTTTTGTTTCTCAGAAAATGGACGTAAATCTTAAATCACGTCCGTGATGCAGCCTGCATGATATTCAAAACATTCGGTAGGTACCTGAGTCGATAGGTGTAGTGTGTCGATACTCAATACCATCTCATGTTACGACCTCCTGCAGATTATCACACTATATTATAAAGGCGAACGTTTGTGTGTGTGTGTGTGCGTGTCTGTTTATTACTCCTTCACGCAAAAACTACTGGACGGCTTTTGCTGGAGTGGAGCTATACCCTGGATTAGCACATAATATGTAGTTTACTTTTTATCCCGGAAAATTAAAGAGTTCCCACGGGATTTTTCAAAAATCTTCATCCAAGCGAACGGAGTCGCGGGCATCATAGCTATTACTGATAATAATTAGCAGCATAATAGCTATCTGTATGACAATTTCAACCTGATTCGTCCAGTATTTAGTTAGAACTACAGCTATGCGTTGATAGATCAGTCAGTCAGTCAGTCAGTCACTGTTCCTTGTGAAACAAAAGCTGGGTAGTTTAAAATGTAAACAACAGATTTTCTCGAACCATTTGTTAAACAATCAACTGAACATATGAATAGCGTGGTCGGAGGCAACATTAGTATGTTGTCACCGGCCCACCATATTTCACACGATAACATCGCCTGTCCGTGTGTATTCATAATTTCATATTATTTTTAGGGTTCTGTACCCGAAGGATGCCAACGGGATCCTATTACTAAGTCTGCGCTGTCTGTCTGTCCGTCCGTCCGTCTGTCTGTCTGTCAGCGGGCTGTATCTCGTGAACCACAATAGGTAGAGACTTGACACAGTATGCGATGCTACGAAACCCTTCCTGTGCGAGTCCAACTCGCCCTTGACCGATTGTTTATGTATTTTTTAGGATTCCGTACCTCGAAAGGAAAAAAGGAACCCTTATAAGAAATCAATATGAAATCCTACACACGTTTACAATCCCTTGGAGCTGCAAACAAATTATACTGCCGTTTATGCCGAATATTTTAACACTCGCAAGGGAATTACATCCTATAGGATACTTCCCTTGACTTAGAATCATGAAAGAAGAGAAAAAATGTCTTATAGCACAAGTAAAGGAATAAATCCGTTTTGTAATATCTCATTAAAACTTGCAATTACAAACTTATATCTGCAGTTGGAGATAATAATTTAAGCGACTAAATACATGTAAGTAGACTAAGTAGGATACGTGGTACCAACGTACGGAACCCTCGGTGCGCGAGTCTGACTCGCACTTGGTTGATGCTTTTATATTCGCCCTGACACCTGTGTGGGCGGACTTTTATCGCGTTAACTTTTTTATTTATTAATAATGGCGCGTATAAAACACATTATCCGAACGACGCAGAATTAATAAAAACCATTTATTTCCACGCGTTTGTATAGATAATGCGATTGGATGTCGAAATATTTATCTATACAAACATAAAAATAATTTGATTTAAACGTAAATTTGAATATACGTAATTTATGGGAGCCTACGTAATCGTAGACTCCCATATTTAAAATTTGAATAACTACTAAATACTAATTTATAAATGAGTGTTTTTTCTGTTGTTTGTCTATATAGGTTTGTCCTTCAATCACGCCGCAACGGAGCAACGAATCGACGCGATTTTCTACATGAATACACTTTTTTAATCTTTCAATTTTCATGGCGGCCATTTGGATTCTTTGTTGATATAGCGACAATAAAAATACACATTCCATGAAAATTTCAACTCTATCTATTACGGTTCACGAGATACAACTAGCTAACAGACAGATAGACAGATGGACGGACGGACAGACGGACAGCGGAGGCTTAATTATAGGCTCCTATTGACACTCTTCGAGTACTGAACCCTAAATGTGTTTTCTTAAACTCTACAGTCTACCGCGTACTTAGTAAAACTGAAAGCAATTAATATACACAGATGTAAACTGAAGGACCCTTCGCGTAATTATAACAAAAAAGAAGGCAAGGAATATTCCTTACAATATATTGCAAAAAAAAGAAAACTTCCTTATTAAAAGTTGTTATGAAACTCTTTAGAAAAAATCTTAAAATAATACCAATTAAAGCGATCCGTCTTGAAAAGACAGGTAGGTATAAGTTTGAATTGCATTTGAAGTTTAGAGAAAATTCTCGGCTTCGAGTGAGGAGTAATTAACGGTCTGGCGTGGAGGGCTCATTGCTCATTAATATGCTTTTACTGACTCCAAGACTTCGCCCAACGCGCCTTTGAGATTCCGCTAATGTGACCATGCTATTACACCACCTGACCCTGGCCACAGTTCACGACAGAGGAGACTTTTTCTAATTCAGATACAAGTTAGCCCTTAACTGTAACTTTATCTGGTGGTTAGTGATGATGCAGTCTAAGATGGAAGCGGGCTAGCTCGGAAGGGATATGGCAGTTTTTACTCCTTTGCTTCCTACACGGTATCGTACCGGAACGCTAAATCGCTTGTTGGCACAGCTTTGCCAGTGAAGTGGTACCTAGCCACGGTCGAAGCCTCCCACCAGACCAGACCAGAAATTACAAAATTACAAACCCCTGCCGGGAACCGAACCCGGGACCTCCCACTAATTAGACCACAGCGCTGACCACTGCGCCTTGGAGGCCCTAAAAGACTTGTATTGTTGCGACTACTTTAAAGTTAACGTCAATGGCCAACAACGCCATAATTATCGCGATAATCAACGCGTTAAACTAAATGGCCATACTTGAACGATAAACGTCTAATGCCAATTGACTTGGGGCATCATGAATGCCCGTTTACGTTGATCGTGGCTACATCTACGTTTAACGGGAAACGCCGTTGAAAACGTGTTGTTGGCCGTTAATGTGGCCGGGACATAACAAAACGTCGAGACTTCACCTATACCTACTGGCAGGCGTTAAATATTACCTACATTTGACGCTAGTAGGTTCTGAAATGACTAGGTATCTTTGATTTCATATATTCAACTTTTAATTAGACGGACAGATGGACAGCGTAGAATAGTAATTCGGAACCCTAAAAGTTCAAGCCTTTCTACGGCTTCATAGTCGGAAAAATAAAGAGATAAACCCCATAAAGAAAATTTTCAGATATTACATATTATATTATGTCCTAGTATATTAAAAAAGACTGGTCACTCTACCTTGGAGGCTCATTAATGAAAAAATATTATAGAAATCTTGGAGTGTGAGTTGCGTTAAAAAATGTTCGGAAAAGCGACCTTCACTGAAAATAATACGTGTTATGTTACTAATTATGGTAATTTCCACTCGCTAAATCGTTTTAGGTAGGTTTAAGTTTTCAAAGGTTTTTTATAATCTATTTTTCCTTAACAGACTAGTGGGAGGGTATGTGGAAGGGTCTGGGAGGTCACCGTATTATCAGCCCAAGAAAATCCCTATAGCATTATGTGAATAGTGAAAAATATCAATCATCCTTAGGCCTTACCAATGAGCTAAATAGAAGTAGTGTGGTTACTTTAATAGTAAAACGTTCATATACTGAAAATACACTGTACTTAATACGTTGTCGATTTCCATGACGCAGTGACTTGGTGAACGTAGTGAGTTCGATTCCCGCCTGGGTCAATTTGAAAATTGATTTCGGCCATGGCAGGTTTTCATTCCCGGCAGGGTGTGAAATTTAGTTTCTAAATCACTGGTCTGGCCGTGAGAGGCTTCGGCCGAGGCTACTTACTTACCACCCTACCAGCAAAGCCGTGCCGATATGATGCCGTGTAGAAACCAAAGGGGTATGGGTTTAATAAAAACTGCCATGCCCTTCCCAGGTTAGGCCGCTTCCATCTTAGACTGCATCATCACTTACCACCAGGTGAGGCAATCAAGGGCTAACTTGTATTTGAATAAAAAATAAAATAAACACCCTTCCGGCAAAACTGTGCCATCAAGCGATTGCGGGCATTGGATTGATAAAAAAACTGCCATAGCCTTTTAGGTTAGCGAGCTTCCATGACTGCATCATAACCACCTACTTAACTTGTCAACGAATAAAAACCAGATACATAATTTTTTTTTTTAATTAGGGCATGTAGATAGGCAAAAAGTAGGTTTGCTAAGTTTATCTATGTCGTAGACGTAACACCGACATAGTCTAGCTACTTGCGCGTAATTTAACTAAAAGGTCGAGCGAGGAAATTACTTAATTATGTAAATAATCGGCCCCGTTGCCGTATCGACTCAATGTATCGCAAATAGGTACATTAAGCTGATACATTTACACCCAATGAACGAGAACTTTAAAAATAAAAATTCTTCGGTAGGTATATTAAAGCTTCGATAGGTGACATCGCGATTTTTATTTATAGCGCATAAATGGTCGTAGGGACATTTTCTTTTGACGTGACAACGTCTTATAATTCGACAGAGCCGGCTGCACGCACGAAAAAACATGACTCATGCGGCGTTACCTCGCTCTGAGGCGTTCCATGTAAGGCTTGAAGTGCAAGCGAGAGCGCGGAACGAGCGACAAAGAAGCACAATCGGCCTTTGTTGTCACGTTCAACTATCGTCAGTAAACCGACTTTACAGACAACCAATTTTTTTTTTTCAGACTTGGTGAATTATACTTATGACTTGTCAGTTAAAAAAAACCGGCCAAGTGCAAGTCAGACTCGAGCACAGAGGGTTCTGTACTCGGGTATTTTTCCGATATTTTGCACGATAAACCAAAAACTATTACACATAAATAGAAATAAAAATCTGTTTTAAAATGTACAGGTAAAGCCCTTTCATATGATACCCCACTTGGTATAATTATCTTATTTTGAAAATTGAAACACATTTTAATTTTTTTTTTATGAGTCGCCACAATTTCGCGGTTTTCGGATTTTTCTTTACTTGTGCTATAAAACCTACTTGCCAAACTTCATGATTCTCAATCAACGGGAAGTACCTACCCTATAATATAGGTTTTCTTGATAGACACGACAGACGGACAGACAACAAAGTGAGGGTTCCGTTTTTCCTTTTGAGGTACGGAACCCTAAAAATCGTAACGTATCCGTCCCTTTACCCTAAAATGGATGCCTAGTGTATTTAGTGATATTGCATATTCTAGATTTCAACACTACGTACATAATTAGACCAAACTAACCCCCAATCATTACACACAATTTGACACTTTACTGCACATTAAATAAGGCTTATTATTCCATGGCAATTTATCTTTGAATCATCAATGCTTAGATCCTGCAACGAATTAGGTTAGAGGGAAAACATACTTTAAACTTCAGGGATAAGGTTGATATTCAAGTGTCAGGTGGGTAGTGAATGTAGTCTTGTGCTAAAACATGCTTGGCGACTGAATTAGTTTCTAATCAGTTGATTTAATCATGGCGAAATATTATACCGGTTAAGTTTAGCAGGCTGTTTATGTTGTCATTTATTAACGTGCTTAGGTCCACGATTAGGTATGGATTTAATTAAGTTATAAAATAGGTACGCAATTTATTTATCTGACGTTAGATAACTGAGGAATTTTAATAGATTTTCTATGTATTGTAATCACCTTAGTAGGTTTATGATTATATTAAAAACTACTACTGTATTTAACATCATTCCTCACTCGAAGATTAAAAAATCTGCCCTCAAAACCCTATGAAAAAGAAATTGCGTACACTTGATGATTTCAATGGCAAAAGAGAAGGAGATAATGTTGGAAACCTCAAACATCATTCGGATTTCGCGGTGCAATATAGTGGTAGAGTCATTACAAAAAGGCATAGGCAACAAGTGTAAATTAAAAATTTATAACACCCCCGACAAGTGAAGGTTACAGTAACTAGAAAAGAGCTGATAACTTTCAAACGGCTGAACCGATTTTCTTGGATTATAGCTAAGAACACTCTCGATCAAGCCACCTTTCAAACAAAAAAACTAAACTAAAATCGGTTCATTAGTTTAGGAGCTCTACGATGCCACAGACAGATACACAGATACACACGTCAAACTTATAACACCCCTCTTTTCGGGTCGGGGGTTAAAATATCGACGTCTATGATAGTTAGTGTGGTAGGAAAAAACAAACACGTCGTGTTATCTCTACAGATAGCAATTGGCAGGCGCCGCCAAGACATGATTCCAAGAGTGAGTACCTATGCTATGTACATAGTACCCGTCATCGCACGAGAGGTAGCGGAAACGGGACTAGTCCACACTTACGCACTTCTCCATACAAACTTATTACGCCTTATATTCTATTCTTTGTTGTTCTAGAATCTAGATCTATAACTCAACCATATATCGATTTATCTCTCTACCGGCCGATGCCCGCGACTTCGCCCGCGTGGGTTTAGTTTTTTCGAAATCCCGTGGGAACTCTTTGATTTTCCGGGATAAAAAGTAGCCTATGTGCTAATCCAGGATATTATCTATCTCCATTCCAAATTGCAGCCAAATCCGTCCAGTAGTTTTTGCGTGAAGGAGTAACAAACATACACACACACACACACACACACACACACACACACACACACACACACACACACACACACACACACACACACACACACACACACACACACATACAAACTTTCGCCTTTATAATATTAGTGTGATTATCTATGCCCTAAAAAATTAAAAAGTTATAGCTGGCTCATTTTTTGCAAGCCTGGCTGTCCAGCGTGGAAATGCAGCCCATATTCTTGGCACCATTCCGCGTGGGCATTATTTGTATAGTAATTAAATATAAGGCTAGCTTTAAGTTTTATTGTAATACTAGCCGATGCCCGCGACTTCGCCCGCGTGGATTTAGGTTTTTCGAAATCCCGTGGGAACTCTTTGATTTTCCGGGATAAAAAGTAGCCTATGTGCTAATCCAGGATATTATTTATCTCTATTCCAAATTTCAGCCAAATCCGTCCAGTAGTTTTTGCGTGAAGGAGTAACAAACATACACACACACACACACACACACACACACACACACACACACACACACACACACACACACACACACACACACACACACACACACACACACACACACACACACACACACACACACACACACACACATACAAACTTTCGCCTTTATAATATTAGTGTGATTTCCGCTGTCAGTTTAACACTTACATCTTCTCCTTTCGTGCAACATATCTGGAGCTCTGCAATGTTTTCGCATAAATTTGCAGAACGGCAAGTAGTAATGTGAAGTAAAAATATTCATATCACAACCGACTCTGCAGCTCGAAGATAATTTTTATCGCTGCAATGGCACAGGCGATCCGATTACTAACTGTACGCAAGAAGTCCTGAGAGATTCCCAGTTAGATTAAAAAATTATATTTTCTAAGAATATATTGACGTCCCCTCTGGCACAATGGTGAGCGCTGTGGTCTTATAAGGAGAGGTCCTGGGTTCCATTCCAGAAGCAAGCCTCCCACCAGACCAGATCAGAAATTTAGAAATTATAAAATTCCTAACCCCTGCCGGGAATCCAACCTGGGACCTCCCACTAATAAGACCACAGTGCTAACGAGGTCGTCGAAGAAAGGTTTTACTTTTATCACGCCGCGTCACGCCGCAATGGAGCAACGAATTTAACTTTTTTTTGCATAAATATAGTTAAAGATCTGAAGAGTGTTTTAAGTGTTAGTTAAAGATCTGAAGAGTGTTATTCATCCCGAAAAATCAAAGAATTCCCACGGGATTTTTAAACCTAAATCCACACGAATAAAATCGCAGGCATCAGCAAACATCTGAAATTTTAATCACACATTTGCGATGATGTGAAAAGGCATTTGCAATAACAAAGAGATACAAATGTGCACTAATAATTCCCGATAGCTACCCTTTTGATTACATCGTTCAACCGACATCAAACCGTTGCAATCTACCACAAAGTGCTCGCTCGCTCCAATACGGAGCGATTATTCCGCACATTAGCCAAACCTCCAATACAAATCTCTAGTTTTACACTTCAAAATATTTTCATTATCATTCATTGACATATTACATAGAGAACTTTAAGGCGTGCTAGTTTCCTTACGTTATTTGCCTTCACCGTCAAAACATTGGTTATTTAATTGTTTAAAACGCACTAGATTTCGAAAAGTAAGAGATGCATGCCCAGAATCGAGCGACAAGTCCTAGGAGGAATAAAAGAACTTTACAGTGCGAAGTTACCATTCCAGCACCTTGCTTGGTATTACATTTTTCCCTTTGCCACTTCAGCTTCGCAACCCGCTGTGCTTTGTCGATTACCTACTCTGATTCTCCTACGGATCTCCTCATTTCTGATTTTTTTAAATGTTAAATCACGTAGAAGAATTCCAAGCATATGTCTCTTTATCACCTGTTGAGTTACTTGGAGCTTTCTCATGAGGCCATAGTTAGCGGCCATGTTTCGGGTCCTTATGTCATCACTAAAAGACGTTGGAAGAATCCCGATTAGATGGACAGACGAATCAAACGAGTCACAGCGAGTTAGATTCAGGCGGTGCAAGACAGTGGCGTGTGAAAGTTCCTACAAGAGACCTATGTCCAGCTGTGGACGTCTATCAGATGATGATTATGATAATGGTGATGGTGATGGAAGCCGGGGGCAAGTCCGCTAGTTTTATTGACCTCAAGATGGCGACGCCAAAACAAGGATCGGCGCACGTGGCACGCGCCGCGTTAAATCGAGACTTTCCTGAAATTAGTGTTTACAAATAATTCGCAGCGCTTTCATTGGCAACTGAAACTGCATTCAGACGCAGTCTGTAGTCGCAACGATTTCCCTTTAAAACTGCGCGTCCATCTGCGTCCATGTTTTGAATTCTGCCGTTTACTTAAAATATAGACGCAGTAATATAGATTAGATCACACTAATATTATAAAGGCGGAAGTTTGTATGTGTGTGTGTGTGTGTGTGTGTGTGTGTGTGTGTGTATGTTTGTTACTCCTTCACGCAAAAACCACTGGACAGATTTGGCTGAAATTTGGAATGGAGATAGATAATATCCTGGATTAGCACATAGGCTACTTTTTATCCCGGAAAATCAAAGAGTTCCCACGGGATTTCGAAAAACCTAAATCCACGCGGGCGAAGTCGCGGGCATCGGCTAGTGTTATATACTAAGGATATTATGTAGACGCTTAGACATATCATCATCATCATCAACCCACCGTTGGCTCACAACACGCATGGATCTCCTCTCAGAATGAGAAGAATCTGACCATAGTATATCCCACTGGCCAAGTGCGGATTGGCTGACGTCACACACCTTGGTGAACATTATGGAGAACTCTCAGGCATGCAGGTTTCCTCACGATGTTTTCCTTCACCGTCAAAGCAAGTGAGACTTCATTACAGGCAAGTATTTAAATTAAGGTTTTTACTTTAATTTTTTTTTTAGTTATTCCAACGTAGTTTTTAAATAAATATTGTATTAACACCAGTTATGAAACAAACATTTCTTTTTAATTGCTTAAAACTGTAAGGTTATTTTTAAAAAGTTGATTTGAGTTGTCAAAAATAATATAAAATTATTAATTTAGCTGATGAAGGTAGTTTGGTAAAATCGATATTTGGCTCATTCGATGTCATACAATCTGTTACTAGGAGGCCAACAAGATTGAACTTGCATAAATACGGGTGTTTTGAAGGTTTGAGTTCAGTCTCCTTCTGAGATTCGGAGCGATAGCGCATATTTTCGGTATTTGGGTTGTGAACTGGATAATTAGATGTTGTGATAGCAATCACGCTCTAATTAAATTATTTATTTTGGCATTAGTTTGTTTAGATTAAAACTCTCGGATAACCTTGCACATTAAACTTGTGTTTTTTTGTGTTGGTTTTGGAGAGGACATTCCAATAATTCGATAAAAATATTTAAATAATACCTGCTTTTCTGAGTGACGCCAATAAAACGCACATCTCAAACAACTCCGAAAAGATGCGTGGCCCGGGATCGACCTCCCGAATAGAAGCCGACGCTAGGCTTTTACCAAAAGAAGCATAAATAACCACAATTTATACAAAGTTAGGGTCTAAATAAGTATAAATGAGATTTGGATGCCGTGAATTGATATTTACGGTCTAAAAACGGTCTCCGGTGGCAGCTGTTGGCTCCGCAAAAAACGAGGGTAAAAAGAAAAATATTCGGCCCCGAGACAACGGGACCGGGTGATTTTATTTTTATTATGCTCTGATTTAGATATAACCTTGACTTTTGGAGATTAATTTACGATTACTTCGCGAATATTTTTACCTTTTCTTTACTAGATGCTGCGCTTCATAATATGATCTCGTTCCACATGACATGGGTGTCCACAGTCCTGTCAATTATGAACCGCTTTTTTTTATACAGACTAGCGCTTGGCTGCAATCAGTGCTAGCAAGTGATGATGCAGTCTAAAATGGAGCGCGCTTGCTTGGACTCTTGACTTGAAAGTACCCATATTAAAAGTGGAAGGGAAAACTGATGCCGGAAGGGTGTTGCACATCCTAGCGGTTCGAATTACAAATGAGGAAGCAAATCGCTTCATTCGTGTCCGAGGAATTTCAACTAGGTACGTTGCTTTAGACGCAGTCCAGCTTGAGTTTGTTAAAACTTCAATCAATCAACCTGTTTGCGTCCACTGTTGGACATAGGCCTTCCCAAAAGCGCTAGTACGCGGTCTCAACTCCAGAACATGTCTATCCAGCCACATCCAGTGCCCATCGCTTCTGAGACAGATATGGCATGCCAATTGCCACTTCAACTTGCTAAACGTTTATTTTTTGTTCTCTTGCTAATTTCGATAATTCCCGTTTGTATTTTTAACCTCAAACCCAAAAAGAGGGGTGTTGTAAGTTTGACGTGTGTATCTGTGTATCTGTCTGTGGCATCGTAGCTCCTAAACTAATGAACCGATTTTAATTTAGTTTTTTTTTTGTTTGAAAGGTGGCTTGATCGAGAGTGTTCTTAGCTATACTTAATCCAAGAAAATCGGTTCAGCCGTTTGAAAGTTATCAGCTCTTTTCTAGTTACTATAACCTTCACTTGTCGGGAGTGTTATTTTGTGTATAATTGATTAATGATATTTATATTCACTCTTGTTCACAGATCAACCTCCGGTATAAGGGCGCAAGTCAACCGTTTGTCAAGTGGTAAGTTTATCATATTACCAGTTATTTTATCAATCAAATCTGGAAGCTCCATATTGAAATGTCATTTCGTCTTGATGATAATAAAGACAGGTGTGATTGCAGTCAAAATTGATACCTACCCTACTTTTAGGTATATCTATGACTATATCGTTCAAAGAAAGTTAATTATTATATTTTCGTTCGTAACTCATAAACGTGCGTACGAACCCGAGTTTAAAATTTACACACGCCAAAAAAACCGCTAATCTAAAACCGCTCTAAATCACAAATTAAAACGCACCTTCAGTTTTTCTGAACCAACTTTCACCTTCTTCGAATTTCTCATTAGCTGTCCAGGTATTCATAGTTCGTAAGGTAGTTTAATTATTGGCAGGAGCCGGGGACACAAGCTAGGACTATAATATAAGGTCCCTAGTTGACAGAAATTTAATATCATTAATATATTAATAGGAGTCTCAAGCGATTCGCGGAACTGATTGGGATGAATTAATGGCGACACCTCGTTACGCGGGTACTTTCATTTGCATACAGATTAATTCTCGCTAAACTAATAGGATACAGGCCCTACTCTGGGTTCTCGATTGGATTAATAATGTGAGATAGCAGTGAAGTTTGAGACTCGATTGAAGCCTTTGGGTCATCATCATAGACCGATAGACATCTGTTACTGGACTGAGGTATCTTGTAGGGATTTTTACACGCCACGGTCTTGCGCCGAGTGGACCCAGCGTCAGCGCCTCCCAGCAAATAGAGCAAAATGGATTTCTCTGGAGGAGGCCTTGACCTAGGGTTCTTCATAAAAATATTACCTACTAAATTTAAGCTACTAAAATACCTAAGTTATATTAGGTAGTTAGTTATTTAAGTTACTTTGATCACCTAGTACTTTAAGCTATATTTATGTGAAATTAGAGAAGAAATAAAAGGCTTTTTTATTTTTATTTATTTATCTAGCTAGTGGGGATCTTACAACGCTACGCTTTCCGGTACGAGGTCACCATTAGCTTGGGACCCTAACGTCTATCGGTATTTTGGACTATGTGCCCTGCCCTTTGCCATTTCAGTTTTGCCACCCGTTGAGATATATCGGTTTAGTCTGGGTCCTACAGATCTCTTCATTTCTGTTTTTTTTTTTTCAAAGAATATTAGCCATGCTAATCATGACTAATACTCACCTTTCCTCTCCAATTAAGCGTAAAGCTTGTGCCAGGAGTGGGTACTACAATAGTGCAACGGGTGGGGTTTGAACCGCCGACCTTTCGGAATTTAGTCCACTCCTCAACCGTTGAGCTAACGAGGCTTTTGATCACTCAAAGCATAGCTCTCTCTAGCTACAGAATTAAATCTGCCATTTTATAATGGTGCTCTATGGTAGAAGCAGAAATGGATTGTCGCTAGATTAGCGTGAGAATATGGAGCACGCTTAATTTATTTTAGTAACTCCTTAGTAGGGGTCCCCATGAGGCTTGTCGAAACGATGCGATACCCACAGCTATTAATGATCTATTAGGTATCACTTCAAACGCGCCGATATTTATTTTTCCATCATTTACCGGATTATATACAACACATTATTTACGTATGTAGATCAGGTCGTTACGAAAGTCTCATTTTAATTATTGCCATATTGATGAAACATCTTTACGGGTTGTATTTAGAGTAGCAATAAAAATAATTAATTCAAATGTTTATACGATTTCTAATAGTTGATGGATTTCACGATTGGATTTTAAATAACCGTTATTTATTATCTTCATTATACTGAATTTTAGATTACGTAAAGGATTTACCATTTTAGGATTAATTATTATTATTGATGTCAGAGGAATCTAGTGGAATTAATAGATTTAGGTATCGATTTTTGACCAATATATTTCAAAATGGTATACCTAGCCCAAAAAAATAGTTACATGGATAAATAACAACAAAGTTTTTGTTTTGAGAGTAGGCAGATAGTAGGTAGGCGGTAGGAAGGTTATGTAAATGTATCAACCCACCATAGGAATACCAAAATAAGTATAGTACGCACCGATCCCTTAAAGTTATCGAAACCTTAAAGCGAATATATGAAGTAATGCGCAAAAGCGGAAACCCTCTGGGAAATCATAAAGTGGATGAAACTCTACCACAGTTAGGTTCCTCGCACACGTCGAGCCAATCACGATAGCCACGACTACCCAAAGAAAAGTCACAGTCAAAGCCATTTATTCAAAACTAGATGCCACGGCTTAGCCCAAGTTAAGATTTTTAAAAATCCCTTGGGAACTCTTTGATTTTGCGGGATAAAAAATAACTTAAGAAATACTTTTTTTCTTTAATCTAGCGCTTGTCTAAAATCGAGTCCAAAGTTCGAGCGACTTCGATTAAAACGGTGCAATTACACTAAAGTGAACAGCTTACATTCAGTGTTTTGCTCTTCCTACAAAATATTATTCAATACACCGCTTTTCATATTGTTGTCTATTGCTCTAAACTTTAGGCAGAGTGAATTAGAGTGAGGTAATCGATGATATGTTAAATATTCGGCTACCATAGCCTAATATACAAACATATCGTGAAATCAAAGAAAAATAGGGCAACCTTATGGTTACCTGCATCAAAATGTACTTACATTGAGCCTCGACGTTTTGTTAAGAGTTCCCTAACTGTCATGACCAGTGCCCTAGGGCAAAGAGCTGTGACCAAGTGCAAAGCTGAAAAATGTCAGCCAATGCTCGTGTGTAGGCACCTTAGTCAGCAGTATGCCGCAGCGGCTTGTCGGTAACGCGTGATCAAAATGCCCGCTGAGACATTTTACATTGATTGCGGTGTGAGCTTTTAATTACTTTAAATCATTGTAGTTGCTTGCCAGGGTTGCCTGATCATATTCCTACATTTTCAATTAATTATTATCATTAATTTCGTGCAAATACTATGCGACTCCTTTGAAATGATATAATTTATACCAATTATTATAACAGTGAAGGAAAACATCGCTACCTCCATAATATTCTCAAAGGTGCGTGATGTCTGCCAATCCACATTTGGCAAGCATGGTTGACCATGGCCTAAGCCCTTCTCATTTTAAGAGGAGACCCATTAGTGATTAACCGGAAAAAATGACGAAAGTCTAAAAGGTGGAATATCAACCTAAGAGTTTCAGGATTTTAGCTCGCCATGGAACTATTTTAGGCATAATATTTTATGCAATTCTGAAATGATTATTTTCATTATTTCCAAAATTTGATAGACCATAACGTAATTAGTCGCTCGATATTCATATTGGTCATCAGGCGATCAGAGGAATTGTTACTACGGCTATTAAAACAAATTAATAGCCCTAATAATGGCAGCAACTAACAACGCTAACTGGTAACTTAACCTACAATATCGACATTTTGCCACAGCTTACTGCCGATTAGATAGAATCTCCTAGATTAGTTCTAAACTAAGTTATTACTATCGCAGGTATTATAAAATTGATAGGTAGGTACTTTTAAGTAATTTGTATGTTTAGATGTAATAAAACTTTTTTTAGGTCAAAAAGAACCTAGTGCGATATGCTTCATACTCTAAATGATCGAAATAATATTGCATCTGCAGCTCAGTTCTAGTGCGTACGCACCTTAACGCAATTTAGGGGTAACTACCGGATCCATCCATTGTAATACAATCACCAAGTTCCCAGTATTTAAACAACACGTAAATACGTCAGTCAAAAGGGTTGTCCTGTCACTCGTGACAAATGCTTCTCGCCAAGCTAAACAAACATGGCCGCAGTCGGAGCGAGGAACGGGTTTGTCCTCAACACCCGGAGGATGCGGGCTGGGAGCCAATAAAATAACCATATATTTTAAATATTACTCACTCGGTGGTGTTACCATTTGTTTCAGATTAATTTTAAAATGTGCTGTTGCGAGATTGAGAATTGAACATGGAATGTTAAGATGAATTCATCAAGTAAAAGTTCCAGCTTGGGTAAAATGCATGGGATTATGAAGAAAAAATTTCTTTAGGCGCGTTGGGTTTTTTTGGGATGGGTAAAACTTTAAGGTTACGTCGCCGACAGTCTAAAGCTGATATCTATAGAGCGCACTTTGACTTTGCTCAGACTTAAGACACTGTTAAAACGAGACAGCGTTATACCGCTGGCATAAATCTGTCCCGTTTTAACTGAAACTTAAGTCTAAGTAAAGTTAAAGTGCGCGCTAAAGTTAAATAGATTTCAACCTCATTCTCCTTTCCTCTCCAACTAAGCGCAAAGCTTGTACTAGGTGTGGGTACGATAATTGTACAACGGGTGGGGTTTGAACCGCCGTCTTTTCGGCTTCTCAACCGTTGAGTTATTGAGGCTCTAAACAATTTGGAACCTTCGTTTGAGCTACACTTAGCACTGTAAAGACTCGATCATCAACCATATTGCTAACGAGTTAAATTGAATCGAGTCAAACATGAGTGACATTCAATCGAGTTCCAACAGTAACGCCAAGATCGTGACAATCAATTTCTCAAGAAGGCGTGCAAGGGCGGTTAACTTAACCACAAGATTTGACGAGCATAAAACGTTTCCAAATGTCCTGCGTCTATGCCACCCATCCCGTGTTAGTTCAGAATTTTTTTTATTTCAATTTTAATGTGACACGAAATAAGGATGTTGTGGATGTAACATTAACATTCATGTGGGTTTTTAGGGTTCCGTACCTCAAAAGGAAAAACGGAACCCTTATAGGATCACTTTGTTGTCTGTCTGTCTGTCAAGAAACCTATAGGGTACTTCCCTTTGACCTAGAATCATGAAATTTGGTAGTTAGGTAGGTCTTATAGCACAGGAAAGGAATAAATCCGAAAACCGTGAATTTGTGATTACATCATTAAAAAAAATTAAAATGTGTTTTAATTTTCAAAGTAAGATAACTATACCAAGTGGGGTATCATATGAAAGGGCTTTACCTGTACATCCTAAAACAGATTTTTATTTATTTTTATGTAAGTATAATAATTTTTGATTTATCGTGCAAAATGTTGGAAAAATTACCCGAGTACGGAACCCTCAGTGCGCGAGTCTGACTCGCACTTGGCCGATTTTTTTTTTTAAATGACTAAACAGACTGGCAGACGACACACTTTTGAGAACATTATGGAGAAGCCCCAGGCAAGCAGGTTTCCTCACAATGTTTTCCTTCACCATTAAAGCAAGTGATATTAAATTGACTTCAAAAAGTTAGAGGTGCATGCGCAGAATCGTTCCTCGGACCCTCCGAATAGGAAGCTGACGCCTTAACCACTAGTCTATCACCATAGTTTTTCTTACCCAGTCTTTTTCACATTTTGTCCAATTTTTTATCATTTTCGAATTTATATCAACTGTAGAGTAAAACCTCAGTAAATAAAACATTTAACTGGAAACAATGGGATTCTTTAGGTAGTTAAAGTTAAAAGGGAGCATGAACTTTAGCTGGCAAAGTTTCAATAGAGTTCCGGTGAAATATGGCGGCGATTAGATCCGAAGTCGCGATCTAAACGACAAACGACTATTGGGTACTTACGGTAATAAAAAGTTACAAAAATATGGCTTCAAACGAGTTAGCCTGATCCCACATTATTGTGCGCACTGTATGTACCTTTATTCTACAGGCATGCACATTCTTTTATTCAGATACAAGTTAACTCTTGACTGCAATCTCACCTGGTGGTAAGTGATGAGGCAGTCTAAGATGGAAGAGGGAAGATGGATGGAAACTGGAAGGGGTATGGCAGTTTTCATTAAACCCATACTCCTTTGGATTCTACACGGCATCGTACCGGAATGCTAAATTGCTTGGCGGTTCGGCTTTGCCAGTAGGGTGGTAACTAGCCACAGCCGAAGCCTCCTACCGGACTAGACCAGAAATTTAGAAATTATAAAATTCCGAAACCCCTACTAGGAATTGAACCCGGGACCTCACTATTGATATCCTTTTGATATCCGTTAAACAAAGAACCAACATCAAAGTCTGTAGTTTCTAGACCCAGCAGTTTTAGCTTTATATTGGTGTGACAATCGGTCTTCTTTTAGCACACGTAAGTACATAATATAAATAAAATAAAAAATCATTTTATTTCTTCTCTAATCTTTATTTTGTTTATTTCATATCATACACCATTGATACACTGTATTAACATCAAAAATATTGTGTTATAACAATTAATTATTATGTACTCCGAGCACAGTTAACATTATACGTACTTACCTATACACAACATTCTAGCTTGACCGGTATCTTACATACAATATTATGGCATTATTATACAACAACGTAAAATACTAGACGTTAAAATAAATACCTATATAATTTAAATTAAATATGACAATATTTTTATGAGTATATAGTGTGTTGTCATGGACAACTCACGCTTGACCACAAAATTTACTATGCCAAAATTGTTTTCATAAAAAAAGAGCAAATGGTTCCTAAGACGCTTTCCCTGTACGTTCTATGGTTTCAGATTTCCCCATACTGTGCAAATTAAAAAAAAAACACTGTTTATTATTTGTAGTAGGTAGGTTAGTACCTACTCGTAATTATGATTTTGTGAATCATTGTCGAGTTAAGTTACTTATTTTTTATGCTTAAAGGAATAAATCTTTTGTTTGTTTGTTATATCAGTTACAAATGATATATGTATATTACAAACTCTAAAATGTTATCATCATAATAACCCAAAATTTTTTCACGTCTGATAATTTCATTTTATTTTTTGGTACAATTATATACAAAATTATTGCTATAATTATTATTTTAATTTTTCATTATTTTAATTTTAAATTTTAATTGTTATATTTTAATATTATGTACTTTTAATTTATAATTTGTATAAAACTATGGACACAATTATTAATGTCTGAAATAAAATATTTTTATTTATTTATTTATTTTATTTATATCGATAAACTCTGAAACTAATGAACTGATTTTATTGCGCAGAAATAAACAAGCTCCTCCTAAATTCCCGCCTTTAGGTTCGCAAAGTTTAGGTCATATGTAAAAACACTAGGTACATTTGTCAGACCACATTAAATTTTATCTTTTGCAGACAAAACAATAATAGGTTAAATCCTGTGTGATAATTATTATTATAATGCGTAAAATAATTCCATCCCACCACAGTTTTAAACTGTTAGCCCACTCAGATTTAAATTACCACTATCAGAGGAAATATTACGTTTCCTGTGGTAAGTCGCCATGGAGGATACAAAATTAAGATTAGTACCACTTCCTGTGATAAGAGCTATACACAAAAATATTTAATCTCTATCATCCGGACAGCAACTAATCATACCTAAAATCACTCAACTAGCAAGCATTGATGAGCAATTATGACCTCCCTGGCGAAGTGGTAAGCGCCGTGGTCTTATTAGTGCGAAGTCCCGGGTTCGATTCCCTGGTCTGGTCTGGTGGGAGGCTTTGGCCGTGGCTAGGTATTACCGGCAAAGCAGTGCCGCCAAGCGATCTACCGTTCCAATAGGTTCGATACCGTGGAGAAACCAAAGGGGTATGTATGGGTTTAATAAAAACTGACCAAGTGAAATTCAGTCTCGCGCACTGAGGGTTCCGTACGCGGGTAATTTTCCCACATTTTGCACGATTAATCAAAAACCATGTATAAAAATAAATAAAAATCTGTTTAAACTCTACAAGTAAAGCCCTTTCATATGATACCCCATTTGGTATAGTTATCTTACTTTGAAAATTTAAACACATTTTAATTTTTTTTTTAATAATGTAACCACAAATTCACTGTTTCCGGATTTATTCCTTTACTTGTGCTATAAGACCTACCAACCTGCCATCTAGCTATCTACTATAGGTTTCTCGTATACTTCAACAATAAAACTGGTTGTGTAGTAAAAAATTCTGTTTTCAAAATATTCCAACACGATTATCTGGCATGCCCAGAGCAGCGTTTTCAGTTACTTCTATGGATTCCATAGAAATATTTCGTGTTGGAATATATTTTAAGAATTAACCCTCATCATTGAGTTATTATGTAAGTACTAAATTCCTCAAAACCCCTCATAATGATTACTTCCGTACAAACCAAGACGGTTTAAAATTAACCGCGCGTGCTGGCCGCTCGTTAAAGCGCCACAACAAACCACGCAGTTAAAATCACGGGTTAAAATTAAACTATCCAAATACATGTGGCACTGGTTTATGAGGTGGTTACTTTTACATTCCGAGATAAATTCCTTGTCTAGCAAGCTGTAAAAATATTTTTTTAAACTGATTAAGATACAGAGATCAAAAACTACCTATCTAATCCATACTATACTAATACAAATTTATTATAAATACAAAAATGTGTCTGTCTGTCTGTCTGCTAATTTTTCACGGCCTAATAGTTCAACCGATTTTGATGAATTACGGAAATTCATTCAATTCTAGTGATCAAATTAGGTAATTAAAATTTTTGAATTGGTGTCAAACAACTCAGCGTTAGTCACTCCCCAGGTTTTTAACTACATCGATACGAAGATCACATCAATCAGTTGCTCTGTTGCGGTGTGATTGAAGGACAAACCAGCAAACAGACACACTTTCGCATTTATCATACAGGTAATGATTGACTGACCTTATGGTATTGGTTGGGACTTGGGTCGTTACTCGTTATGTGACAATCACACTCATGTCACATGTGCTAACCCTTCTCATCTCTCGATCTCACGACAGCAATCGGACACAAGCCATACCGAAGACTGAAAAGCTAAAAGATATGTTAAGTGTCACAGTACTTTATCACAAAATGGCAACATTCACGCCATTTTGTTTATTTCCTTCCCGCGCTCTCGGGGTGCGGAGCCCGGCGACGCCGACGCAGCAGTAGATGCAGACACTCGATAGTGGATGCAAACCGGCCCCACGCTGTACCACCTCCCAGATGACATTTATTGCCGACCGGGGGACGACTTATAGCTGCCAGGCACCTATATCGGCACGAACAGAATTTCTTCATAAGTCTTAGCTCACAACAGCGACTTTTTATTTCCAAAAGTACCGTACCGTAAGAATAGAATAGAATAGATTTTTATTCAAGTTACCGTAAGGGCCGACGCACATATGGCGGAACGCGGCGGAGCGCAGCGTAGAGCATGCCCGCGAAGTTTTCTAATCGCGTGACACATTACGCGAATTTCTACCAGAGAATGCGCGAGCACGCGCAGGACTGCGCAACCCGTTGAACTATGTCGGTTACTCTGGTTCGACTACGGATCTTCATACCTCATCCACCAGCTTCCCGCCTTCTAAAGTTAATTTACAGGAACTAATTAATAGCCACTTTACAGGAACTGCACTTGAAAAGTTTTTGACAGATTATTAAAACAGATACAAATTATAACTAAGTATACGACTAGGATGTCAATGGCTAGTGTCTATGGTCTATGGTCTAGTTCTAATGGTCTAATGGTCTAGTTCTTGGCCATACACGATCAATCAAGTTTACTGAAAAAGACTAAGACTTGCAGTGGCGTCTAGAAAACTTGATGGTGTATGGTTATCAGTACGCATGATGTAATGCACACTGAAGTCTGCTGCAAGCTTGACAGTAGATTTGTACGTGTAATATGCCCAGCGTAAGACGTCACCTGTGCTTGTCCTTTTTCCACTTTTCAGCAACATTTTGTCGCGCGATGTGTCGACAGTGTGTACTAAAGATCCTTTTATTGGCAGCACTCCAGGCCGTAAAGGATACGATCCTACGCATCCGATATTAATTCATTGGTCTCAGCTAAAAAACATCATATTTCGCCGATAATGGCCGCCGCCATGCCGCTGAGCATGCAAAATAGATTTATTGCTATTTTAAGTTGCGCTGTGCAATTTAAAAGGAAATATTGGGTCCTATATTTTATGCTAACCGGTTATAAGAGCTCAAATAGCCAAACCTTGGTCTAAAGTTTCACACGATAGCAATTTCCATTTCCACCAGCATAACTGCTGCAGATCTGCTTTATTTTCATAGTTTATGTTACCTTAGCTTTGGTTGAAAAGGCTAAGACAAGCTAAGCTAAAAAAGTAAACAATCTTACTTCAGTGAGATGATATTTGTGTAGCAGCCTATAATAAAATTAAAAGAAAAACATCAGAACATGGAAATCTATCGTTGCAGCTCATGCAGTCATAATCATCATGATCAAACCTTGTAGTGCTATCAAGTGTCTCAAAAAAGAGCGACTCCGCGTCTTTTAATATTTACCTACAATTTACCACAGGCCAGCCCAAACCTAACAATTTACAAAAACAAAAGCATTAAAACTCAAAAAAAAAAAACAAAAATCATTATTGTAGCGCAATGACTTCTATGTATATCTACTACATAGAATTCATTGTTGTACCGTATACCTTTCACAATTCCTAATGTGACCTAATTCACCGTCTGGCGTTTATTCACAGTTTAGAGGCCTCTTTATGGGATATTTCATCTTCTAAGTCTAGTTATTATGAAATCTCTTTCTGCATCCGTGTGTCATTCTCGCTCAAAACAAGTAAAGTCCACAAATATTATATTAGATAAGCATAGCTCAAACATTTAACTCAATATTTTGACAACTCCATTCCTAAAATGAAACAAACAATAGGCAAAAATTTTCGGAATTAAATAAAGCGTGAATCTAAAAACCATTCAAAACTGAGCGTTTCAAAAGAAATGCGACGAAAAAAACCACGTCGCCCGCCTGTTGTGTAAACATCCGACAGTCGGGTGAATTCGAATTTCGAACGCCTCGGTGGGACGCCATATTGTTATTTTTTTGGCATTTGGCGGGAGATTTATGAGTAGTGACAAAGTCAATTTCATGGGACGACGATGGCCTGATACAGCACGCTCGAAACCCGCCTGAGATGCTTTGATGGAATTTGGCAAGGGCTTTTATCTCAAATCGTCCTTAAGTAAACATTTTACCTGCCAATTGTGATAAATCGTTTCCGCCATCCTTGCGAATCCATTGTCAACTTAACAATTCAATTTCTAAACGGTCTATACCATAATGAAGCCACTTAAATCAATGTAAAGACATTTTAGAATGGGCTTCCATTTTCTCTATCTATGAGTACCTAACCTACTAAGACCTGCAAACACATAACTACATATTGCGATATTTTAAACAAGTTACATACCTACCTATGTAGTTTAACAACAAAAAAATGGAGGCTAGATTTCTGATTTAATGGTTTTTTGGCGACATTATTTTAGAAATCCGCCAAATCTAAACCGATTGCTATGTTTTTTTTTACTATTGTAGTATTATGTTGGTTCTATTAATTGTAGTGAATATTTAATGAATTATTTCGGACACAGCGGAACTCCTCGACGGATTAGAGTAACCAAGTAACTCGAGATCAGAGGTCTATCTTTAACCAAATAGGTAGCAGGTACTTATCCAATAAAGTTCAAAGCACATCGAAATTGCTTGTTTTTTTTAATCGGTTGGAATTTTAATTAGGTTAACATGAAGCAAAGAATTATAAGTATAAAACGACAAACGGTCGAAGCTACTTCCACGTTTTATACATTTGGTGTTCATGTTCAGTTTCCAAAACGTGAGAGGTGCTTCGGTCGTGACAAGAATACTGAATCATTTACGTTTTGAGTTTTGGCTGCCCGCTCATTGGTAACTTATCTTTTGAGTTATTTATCGATCTTGGTATTTTTACACACACATAATTTTTGTTACGGATAGGTATGCCAATCGTGCCATACTCAATACTAATTGCTGAATGCACGCATAGGCTACCGCAAGTAGGTAACAAATAAAATATATCCTCTTAACTTTTGATAACCTTCCTGATGCGGATCTTATCAGTGTGAGGTGTTGGATTCGATTCCCGGCAGTACAATATAAAATTAATACTTTTTAAGCTGGCTCTGGTCTAATCGAAAAAAATTTGGACGACAACAATGCAACTTTTTGGATACAACCTCAGCTAAACACGTGCCAATGTGCGGGCAGCCTAATGTAACTTTTTAACATTCAGTTGGAACGCATAAAGTTTTTGCGATTTCCCGATCGAAATGATGCAACATAAATCTTCTTTATCTATCAATCTATCGGTTATTTGTGTAATTTAACGATCGACTCACGCTGTGGTTAGAATACTAAGTAGGTATATTTCTATTAACTACCATAATGCGAGTACCATTTCCGCTCATGACAAATTGTATGAATAAGTATTTGTCAAATACATAATTGCAATTACAAAAACATATTATTATTATAAAAAGTACTTACCTACTGAACAGTTCAAAGTTTAAACTAATAAGTAGAAAGTTTTTCATGTATGGGAGCTTTACTCAAAATGAATTGAATTGAATTTTTAATTCCACATTTGGTTTTGGGTCAACTTTCTACGCCAAATACCAAAATTTTAAGTATGTACCTACCTCATTTAGTCTACGAGCTAGAGACCTGTGACATGTTTCGGACAGACAGACAGAGAGACGGACGAACAGACAGACAGACATCAGAGTGTTATAGGGTTCCGTTTTTATTTTTACCCTTGGGTACGAAACCCTGAAAATTACGTATTATTCAAATTGAATCCTCTCTTCTCGGCGCGCGGCGGCTATAAAATATCTCCTTACTTGTTCTACCGACCCACTTCTGTATTAAGATAACATTGCCACAGGTAATTATCAACGTCTCCACACGTACAGACATAAACACCACGTTGTATTGTATCTAGTAATTAATATGTCAGCGACGCGTCGCACAGCACACTGCACGGTCGGTTCAAGGAAACGCGTCCACACTAATATTATCACTACAAATATCTCACGCGCTTGCCACCGATTCCGGGAAAGTTATTTTTTCATTTTTTTAGGGTTCCGTGAGTTCCGTCTCATGTAAAGTAAAAGAAAAAAAGAAAAACGTTTATATATTATCAGGGTTCAGTAGGTACCTACCTCAACAGTAAAAAAGAACCCTTATAGGATCACTTTGTTGTTTGTCTGTCTGTCGTGTCTGTCAAGAAACCTTTCCTATAGGTTTCTTGACAGATACGACAGATAGACAGAGAACTTCCCGTTGACCTAGAATCATGAAAGTTGGCAGGTAGGTAAACTAAACCTAAGGTATAATAATAATAAGGTATATAATAAGGTATACTTAATAAAATAAGGTAATATAAGGTAGGTAAGGTAGGTAGGTAAATTTGGTAGGTAGGTAAAAAAACTAAAATGTCATGTTCATGAACTATTAACAAGTGGTAAAAGTCATATGAAATGGATTTACTTGTATATTCTAAAAACAGATTTTCATTTATTTTTTTGCACGATAAATCAAAAACAAAAAATGTTTTTGATTATCGTGCAAAATGTCAAAAAAAAAACGCGAGTACGGATCCCTCGGTACGCGAGTCTGACTCGCAACCGTCCAGTTTTTTGATCGCATGTGTCATTTTGATCCCTTCCCGCATTTGTGTAGGTTTCCATCAGTGCGGGAACATGACGCACCTGTCCCGACCGTGTGATAGGACTATGATAAATGGTTGTATTTTGACTCTACCAGTGCCTATAGCGCTATGTACCCCATAACTACGCATATAAGCCTCAATAGCTCAACGGTTATAGGAGCGGACTGAATTCCGAAAGGTCGGCGGTTCAAACCCCACCCGTTGCACTATTGTCGTACCCACTCCTAGCACAAGCTTAACGCTTAATTGGAGGGGAAAGGGGAATGTTAGTCATCACACTAATATTATAAAGGCGAAAGTTTGTATGTGTGTGTGTGTGTGTGTGTGTGTGTGTATGTTTGTTACTCCTTCACGCAAAAACTACTAGACGGATTTGGCTGAAATTGAGAATGGAGATAGATAATATCCTGGATTAGCACATAGGCTACTTTTTATCCCGGAAAATCAAAGAGTTCCCGCGGGATTTCGAAAAACCTAAACCCACGCGGGCGAAGTCGCGGGCATCGGCTAGTGATTAAAATGACTAATATTCTTTTTTTTAAATAAAAAAATTAAAAAAAAACTACGGGCCTACCTCATTTTTACACGTTTGTCTAAAAAAAAAGTGTAATGTTTTCAGATTAAATAAACTCACATACATGAATGTGAGTTCCTTTATTCCACCATAACTACTAAATTCCTGAATAGATCTAGATGTGTGAGGTATCGTTACAATATATCTTTGGTTGAACTCTACTCTCATAACAAAAGAAAAACTATAAATATATTTAAGAACTTATTTCATCAACTTATATGATATTGATCAACATATCTAGAATTGCGAAACTGTAATCGAGTTAGTATCGAAATAAAGTAAATTGATTGATTGACCTTTCCACTCGCACCTATAACACCAATCTACACCAATGAATCCATTTGGAGCAATGATTCTAGAACACTAGCGTTAATTAATGATGATCTATATTCCATGTCAATGATCTAAAATGCACAAAAATTATAGATCCAGAGAAAAGACAGTCATAAAAACAATACCATACGTGCAACACGTCATACTTATAGCTATAGATATACTACAAATATTAGCATGTCGGTGACGGCAGTTTTCACTTCAAAAACTGCTGGGTCTTTGTACGAGTCAATGCCACCAACGAAGTTTTGTAGTGAAGACATTTGTCTCCAATACAGAATAACAGTATCAATGATAAAGAACTTCAATCTTTAAGTATTCCTCAGTAATTGAGATTAATTTATCCATACTTAATATTACAAATGCGAAAGTGTGTCTGTCTGTTAGCTTTTCCCGGCCCAACAGTTTAAAGTTGATAATTGAATGTTATTAAGATAGTTACGAGTTAAAAATTTGCATGTCGCTGAGGTGACCCAGAAATTTTTATCCATCCCACAAAATCGCTCAACGCATCCCTATTGATCGTGGCTTAATAATATAAAAGCATTGGTGTCATCAATCCGCAATAATGAGATGTCCTGGTAGTGACAGCAACTATAGGTCCGCCACCGGCCCCAAGGTCCGCCTAACGAGCCGCGTGACGTCCCTCGCAGAGCCACCCCGTGCGATAGGCGACGGCGCTTCGCCGTATTCATTCCAATTAAAGAATCGAGAGAGCACGAATACGCTCTAATCGATTCAATCTGTCACGAACTTGCCGACTCGCGAACTTAAATGAAGTTAATTGCTGCAAAATGACGAAAGAACTATATTTTTTGTGACTTTACTCACTTAATTTAAACACGAAGGTAGGCAAGCAACGAATGTTTACTACCTGAATTGAGGGTTGAAGATTAATAGCGCAATGCAATCATAATATTCATCATATATTTAAGGATGAGATTCATACATCTTGCTTTTAACTATCATTCGTCAACCAATAGACATCCACAGCTGGACATGGATCTCTTGTAAGAATTTCCACACGCCACTTTCTTGTGCCACTTAATGCCGTCTTGTCTGTTCACCTAGTGAACTGTCTCCATCGCCTGCTGAGTGACTCTTTTGAGGGCCCTAGTTTGTGACCACGTCTCAGATCCATATAGTAATCATCACTGGCGACAAGCACTGTTCTAACTTCAAGCACTGAGGCATTTTGGGCGACAAGACATCTCGAAGTTTCCTGAATACTGCCCAGTCGAGTTGGATTCGGGGGCTCATCTCTTTCTGGATCCTCAGTAATGGGGAATATTGTACAGAGAGAGAAGGTTTTTAGCCGTTAATTGCAATCTCACCTGATTGTAAGTGATGACGCACTCTAAGATGGGAGCGGGTTAACTTGGAACTACGGAGGTATGGCAGTTTCAGTAAAAGCCCATACTTCTAATCGGTTTCGTACCGCTAAAACGCTTAGTGGCACGGCTTTGCCAGTAGTATGGTAACTGGCCACGGTTCGAGGCTTCGAGCCTTCCAATAGACTTGACCAGTGACAGTTTAGAAAATATAAATTGCCCTGTTGGGAATCGAACCTGGGACCTCCACAGTGCTTACCACTGCGCCAGGTCGTCAAGGAGGATTTTATGATGGGAAGTAAAGTGCTGGTCAACAGAGTAGTCAGGTTTTTGGTGTAATATAATTAAGTAGTTGTCGTATCGGTCGGGGACGCTCGCTCGATCATAAAACGGAGCACTCAATCTTGTCTACCGGACACCGATAGGGACAGTGCCATTATTTTGGTTTTGACAGCTACTCGTACTAGTGCTGTGGACACGGTTTGGGATGTGAAAGGTGAATCTTTTTTGAGAGGCAGAAATGTCTCACTTTAAAGTACAAATGATAGTCCAGTCATTTGGTGCTCAAAACGGGGGTTACCTGGAAAGTTTTCCGGGAGTTTTGAAAATTGGTGGTTTTAAAGATTTTGACGTGTTTTTTTTCGAATTTTCATTTTGCCCCCTCGTAACTCGAAAACTTTCCAGGTAAAACAACCAAAAGACTGGACTATGAATCAAAACGAGTTTATGAGGGATGTTTATAATTTATGATCCAGGGTCTTTTTTCATACATTCAAGTTGCCATAACAGCTGCTTTTTGCAGTGGCTATACGTATTGAGAGCGGTGATAGCTTAGTGTTCAAGCGTCGTTCGGCCTCTTATTTGGGAGGTTGGGGGTTCGAACCCGGACATGCATCTCTAAATTTTCGAAGTTATGTGCGTTTTAAGCAAATGCTTTAAAGGTAAAGAAAAAGATCGTGAGGAAACCTGCATGCCTGAAAATTCTTTACAATGTTGACAAAGGTATGGGAAATCTACCAATCCGCACTTGGCCAGCGTGGTAGACTAGGGCCGAACCCTTTCTCATTCTGAGATCCGTACTCAGTAGTGAGCCAGTGATGGGTTGACCATAATGACTTGTAAAACGCATGAATCACGCAAGAAAAATATTTTCTTTACAATGTACCTACAGGAAAGAAACCTACCTCTAATATCTATAGCTATGTCCTTTGCACCATTTTGGTTGCCTGTAAGAGATCGCTAGGTAGCGATAAGGCCGCCGAATTGTACCTATATTTTGTTGTGCTTTGCAGGTGTTTTTCCGTACTAATTTTGTGGTGTACAATAAAAGTAATATATTCACTCATTCATTCAAAGAAACTTGTGAGTTAACTTGTGACACAGGAAAGATCAGAACGAGAACGAACAACATGAGTGTGTAAAGGACAAAATGAACTGCCTCAGAAACAAGTTCAACTCGTGCCCCTCACTAGCAGCTAGGTGCTACGCGTAGGCGGACTCTCTCGCTCCCTGAGTCAACATATCTCACTGTGCTGTTGTTGTCTCGCCATTGTCCGCGGGAAGACCTCCAGCGCGGCGCCGTCGTAGACTCAATAAAACCACCACGAAATGTCTATATTGAGATAATGATAAATTTCGCGTTTGAAACTCAAGTTCAATAAGATACGACTGTTATTCAAGTGCCTAGGACTTTCGAAAGTCATTTACGCTTACTTATCGTGTATTGTCTGAATTTGTCTAAAAGGCAAAGGTTGCCTAGATAAATAATTACTTTGTATTTCATTTGCTAAAATTAATAGCTAATAGGTACTTAACTGTCTATTTTTTATAGAAACAGATAAAAAATATGTGTACCTATGTTTGTTGATTTATTAGTTTGTTAATTTGTCCTTCAATCACGCCGCAACAGAGCAACGGATCCACGTCAATTTTTGCATAGATATAGTTGAGAATCTGCAGAGTGATATGGACTACTTTTCATTCCGGAAAATCAAAGAGTTAATGGCATTTTTTCGAAAATTTAAATCCAGGCGTGTTCATCAGCTAGGTATTTCTAAATATGTAATAACTACCTTGCTTAGCGAGAATAAAAACTTAAAAGAAAAAACTGTCCTCTGAAAAAAAAATTCAGGGCGGCGGAAAATGCGATAGTTTTATGATATTGGATAAAGCAACGCATTTATTATGTAATCTAAACTAGCATTGGTCCCCTTTTCATTTACCTGCGAATTGCGATAATAGTCCAAATAAAACTGTGATGGCACCATCGAGCAAAATAACAAATCGTTTTTCACAATCGACGCTTTAAAATACTTTGTTTGCATTACAAAAGCTCGTTGGCGCCAAATTTGAATTTATATACATAGTTTATTTCGAAATGCAAAATGGCCGACCCACGTCGTATTACGACGTATTCGTTTTATTGAACATAAAATTTTGTTTTGAATCTCGTAAACTTTGCGGTTGGATGTCATTTAGTTATCTCTACTTTTGTAAATTACAAGTGTAAATTTAAAATTTATAACACCCCCGACGATCCAAAGTATCTGAGTTTTCCAAAACATCATTTTCAAATAAATAATTATGTATTTAGGGAACGTCCATCTTGACAGCTTGACATTTGTCTATTGACATAATATTATGAACCTAACGGTTATCTAACCTTCTTTTCTACAAGAAAACTAGAAAAGAGCTGATAACTCTTAAACGGCTGAACCAATTTTTTTAGATTATAGCTAAGAACACTCTCGATCAAGCCACCTTTCAAACAAAAAAAACTAAATTAAAATCGGTTCATTCGTTTAGGCGCTACGATGCCACAGACAGATACACAGATACACAGATACACAGATACACAGATACACAGACACACAGATACACAGATACACACGTCAAACTTATAACACCCCTCTTTTTGGGTCGGGGGTTAAAAACAGTTCGTCTGTTTACTTATGCTTGTATGCGCAACGCTAAAATATTGTACGAAATTACGGTGTAGTCCTGTTGGCCCCATTAGCCGTGTCCCCATTAATGGGGCCAGCGGGATTAGAATAAAATTACTTATTAAAAATCAGTCCCGTTGTCCCCATTATCCATTCCGGTTCAACGGAGACTGCGGTATTTGAATGGTGTTTGGGAAAACCTTACAATTTCTTCATTTAGTATTTGCCTGCTGAGCTCTCTATAATATTCGCAAAAGGTGTGTAAAGCCTGCCAATCGGCACTCGGTCAGCGTGGTAGACTATGACCAAAACCCTTCTCAATCTAAGAGGAAATACCTGTGACGTTGTTTGTAGTTTTTAACATAGAGATAGCTTTTTACTTCGGAAACGAACTATTTTTCTAGAGAAAAATACCTAAGTGGCACTGGAAAAGAAAGATATGAAAAAAAGATGAATTTCAATTCAACCAAGTCGCTGGTAACAGCTAGTTAATTTTATCAATATTAATATCAGCTTGTTTAAATAACTCTTATTTAAATGCATTGAATTCATGATTTATTGTGTCCATTTCGATTCAATTCATATAAACTTATACAGATGTACATAAATCCAACTGATCTTCATCAAGTTGCGGTACTTAGTTCTTTATTTGAGCGCATTTGCAATTGCATTATGTCAATATTACCTAAGATGGGATGCATTGCCTAGGTAATGTGGATGCACTTAAAAGTATCTAGAATGACTCATAGTCATACCTACATCATGAGTCAGTCGAAATACCTATTTAAGTAATTCACATTTAGAATAACTCAAAATTTAAAAAAAAACCCCGACGCAAAAACCTCTTAAGAAAACTAGAAAAGAGCTGAAAACTTTCAAATGGCTGAACCGATTTTCTTCGATTATAGCTAAGAACACTCTCGATCAAGCCACCTTTCAAACAAAAAAAAACTAAATTAAAATCGGTTCATTCGTTTAGGAGCTACGATGCCACAGACAGATACACACGTCAAACTTATAACACCCATCTTTTGGGGTCGGGGGTTAAAAATAAGAACGCAATCGATAAAACGTACCTACCTATTATTTGTTTAGTTGAGGGCATATAGTTGTGGAATAATAGGTGTAAAATGTAAATGTAAAATGTAAAAAAAGTTATATATTTAAAGTAAGTACCTAACTATTCAATAAACGCCTAGACCACAGCATTAACAAGCTTAAACTTAACTCGAATAAATTACTCGTAAATACATGACTAATATCGATTCTCCCATCACGTCGTCACACATCATTCGAATACTAATCGATACCAACCGACAGCGACCAACAGTATAATTTAAATCGACTGAGAAGCCCTGACCAGGTTAGAAAGACCTTCAGCTCAATACTGATTTTGTCCCTTTGTTTGAGCTTCTGAAACAGGTTGGAAAGAACTTGGGGTCTCTCCTTGCTGGGAGGTTTGTATTGTAATTTGTAGTGGCACGCGAAAGTGAATGGAATGTTTGTAACTGTAGACATAACCTACCTACAGAGTTATTTCATAGAAGAATCATAGTGTGAATTAATTGCAGGCCAGGAAATGGTAGGGCTTTCAACCAGGCATTTATAGACCTGGGTTTGCATAATTTGCATAAAACTTTACCAGACTTTACTGACATTGGTAAGTCACTACTTAAGTGACAGTCTGTTTGTCTGTCTGTCCGTCCGTCGTGTCTGTCAAGAAACCTATAGGGTACTTCCCGTTGACCTAGAATCATGAAATTTGGCAGATAGGTAGGTCTTATAACACAAATACACGAATAACCTTTTCTAAAAACCGCGAATTTGTGGTTACATCATTTAAAAAAAATTAAAATGTGTTTCAATTTTCAAAATAAGATAACTATACTAAGTGGGGTGTCATAATATGAAAGGGCTTTACTTGTACATTCTAAAACAGATTTTTATACATTTTTAAGCATAACAGTTTTTGATTTATCGTGCAAAATGTCAGAAATATTACCCGAGTACGGAGCCCTCGGTGCGCGAGTCTGACTCGCACTTGGCCGGTTTTTTACGAGAAACTTCCCAAACGCTATCTACAGAAAAATGTTGGAAGCGAAAATATCGTGCTACGGGGGTTATTCCTGTCCATTCCCGGATATTCTGTCACCAAAATATTGCCTTATTCCTAAAACATAATTGAATTCTAAATCATTTACGTATAACGTAGGTATTATTTTACAACGATCACTTATCTCGGCCCATAAATATTGGTCCGCTCGCATTAACTCGATAAAAGCGTAAATAATTCATGCCTCCGTTTAGTATCTATTTGTCCTCTATAAATTATTTCATATTTATACATTTAAATTGTTTATTAGACAAGATGTTGTGAAGGTAGGGTCTAACTACCAAAACGCAACGCAAGGAATTGGTTCAAATTCGGACCTCTCAGGTCATTTACTATTCGCAGCTCTAATAACTTTAAATACACAATTATATGTATACCTACACCTATAACTATACTCATACGTATTCATAAATAATAAAGTCTACTTTTAGAATGGTAAATGTTCACATCCGTAAACAAGGTTCATAAAACTTGTGTTTCTGATGGAAGAATCTGGTACCATATGGATTACTGTACTGATAGGGCGATGTTGATGTTGGTCTCCTGTTTGTGAGGTTCAGGGTTCCGTCCCGGGCAAGCACCTCTTATTTTTCGGAGCTATACGTGCGTTTTAAGCAATTAAATATCGAATCATCGTGAACAAACCTGCATGCCTGAGTCTTCCATAATGCTCTCAAAACTGTGTGAAGTTCGCCAATCCACACTCGGCCAGCGTGGTAGCCTATGACTAATCTTTTCTCATTCTCAGAGGAGACCAGTACTTAGTAGTGAACCGTAAATGGGTTAATTATGATGATGATGAACCTAGGTTTTTCAAGTCAAGACTTTCAGCATGTGAAATGGTAAATCGGAATGCTATACGGATTTACAACCAGAATATGCGAACTCGGCGCGCCTACAGCACTATTTATTTTTATAGTCAATAATTCTAATTTTAACATAGAATTTATGAAAGCCAATCTTTAATGTATGGGAAAGTGAGAATATCTTTATGATAACATATCGCTATTTTAATAATACAAACGAAAACATTTGAATATTATGCCAGATGTCGTAAAAGCCCACAAGAATATAACAGCAAAGCTTTTTTTATTATATTCCGTATCTAAATATTGATTCGGGATAAAAATCTGTTTTTTATTAGTATAATTTACTACGAAAAGCTGGTTCTTAATAAAATTATTACCTTTACGACTGTCTAGCTAGAGATTGAATTTTCAAAATTCTTTCCTTAGCGGATGTCTACGTCATAATTAGCATGTTTCAGCCCGATCCGTCCAGTAGTCCGAGCTGTGCGTTGATAGATCACTCAGTCACTCCTACAGTCAGTCAGTCACCTTTTCCCTTTATATATTAAAGATTTATAGATACTCGCTTATCCACCCAACACGCGTTTATCCACAAAACGTGACCTGATTTCCATCGTCCCGCCGCGTCTCGCTATATACACAGTAGGCGGCCAAACTGTTTGTATGTCTGTCCGTGTGTTTGCGCAGACGGAATCGAGTGATTAAGTAAACATGAGACTCTTTTTCAAAGCTATACATATATCTACTAGTGAAAAACATGTGTATCAATATTATAAAACTAGTTGATGCTCACAACTTTGTCCGTTATTGTAAATCCCGTGGGAACTCTTTGATTGTCCGAGATAAAAAGTGACTCCAGCTTTTGAACTAAGTATATCCATACAAAAAATCACGCCGATCAATGCTCGGTTGTGGCATGATTGAAGAACAAACCAATAAACCAACATATAAACAAACTTTCTCATATGAAATAGGTATGGGTAGTGATTAGTTGAGTTTAAAACATCGTGGCTAATTACATCATCATGATTCATGATCACTTCATGATCAACCCATTGCTGGACTACTCCTGAGCACAGACCTCCTCTCAGAATGCGAAGGATTCAGGCTGTAGTCCACCATGTTGGCCAAGTTTGGAGTGGCAGATTCTGACCATAATCTGACCACCTATAAGGAGAACTCTCAGGCATGCAGTTTTCCTTACGATGTTTTCCTTTTAAAGCAATTAGTGATATTTAATTGCTTAAAACGCACATAGCTCAATTGATAAATAACCATAATATGTACTAGGACAGGCGATAAACCATTTGCTTTTAATCTGCTATTAATTGCGCAAAATCCGCCAAATCATAAATAACGCTAGTTAATATCTTAATATTCGTACGATTTATTTAGCGCGGTGCAGCCGAGCAGTGGCCGGGTAGAGGTAGCGGGTAGAGGTAGCGGGTCGAGATAGCAGGTCGAGGTAGCGGGTCGAGGTAGCGGTAGGTATGGGTAGGTACCCGGTTTAATTACGGAATAAATTATCACCAGTCCCATTACCCGGGTGTGCCGGGTGCCGCGTCGCTACAATTTGTTATGTACCGCACAGAGTAGCTCGCGCACAGGTATTTCTTACTGAAACTGCACTAAACGTAGCAGATACGTTTTCGCATTATAATATTAGTATGCAAAACGCGACGCGAGCAGATATTTTGCTATCTGTTTCACGCCGCTTCGCTGCCTTCTCCGTATCGTGCGATAGAGAGAGTTGCAACTCCAGTAGGCATTTGCTTACATTTTGTTCTTGAAATGTTGTTCCGGGTAATTTTCATCCCCCAAACGTTTACAAAATTAGACTATTTTGGACTCCATTAGATTCAATAAACCTTATTCGGACGTTTTATTTTTTAGTTTCGCTGAGAATGGTAGTTTAAAGCGGACAATCCTTCGTTATTCTATAATTATATATCTATTATATCTTTATGAGATTTAGCCTCGGCTAACGATGGCGATGTCACTTGTCACTTGATCGCGCGAGTTAGAGAGCACGTCAACGATTTGCATTTTAGTGTTTAATTAAGTAGCTCTATAAGTAAACTACTCTATGAAGCCACCCTCCGCCCGGCATGCAAGTAGGGAAATGTCGAACAATCTGTTATGAGCTTACCGTTGAGACGGAAAAATTTACGAATCGATTCGTCGCGAGCGCGAACGAACGACGCCGACCGTGAACGATCCGTTCGCCTCTCGAACTCATATCGAGTTATATTTAGCACGATCACTTGAATTAATTGCGATTCCGTAAATTATATTGGAACACGCTGTAGTTATTATATAATTATCGAGTTTCATTTATTTATTATGGTTGCATGATGTTGAAGTAGCCACCAATCCTTCAAAACATAACTAGCGTTTTTTAGGTGAATTTGTTATGGGCTCTTCTCAGACCGGGCGCGTTTGGAACCCTCGTAGCTCTCGTTTTAAGTTTACTTAATTAATTATCACTACTATATCATGACTACCAAAAGGCGTAGAATAGTACCTAGTACCTACCTATTATTGGCGTCACTCAGAAAAGCAGGTATTATTTAAAAAAATTTAATCAAATGTGGGTTGTTTACAAAAAGATACCAAAGCGAATTTAAGACAACGTGAGACACGTCCCGCTTCTGAATTATTGGCGTCACTCAGAAAAGCAGGTATTATTTAAATATTTTTATCGAATTATTGGAATGTCCTCTCAAACCAACACAAAAAACATCAGGTTCAATGTGTAGAGGTTATCCGAGAGTTTTAATCTAAACAAACTAATGCCAAAATAAATAATTTAATTAGAGCGTGATTGCTATCACAACATCTAATTATTCAGTTCACAATCCAAATACCGAAAATATGCGATATCGCTCCGAATCTCGGAAGGAGACTGAACTAAAACCTTCAAAACACCCGTATTTATGCAAGTTCAATCTTGTTGGCCTCCTAGTAACAGATTGTATGACATCGAATGAGCCAAATATCGATTTTACCAAACTACCTTCATCAGCTAAATTAATAATTTTATATTATTTTTGACAACTCAAATCAACTTTTTAAAAATAACCTTACACTACTTTGAATAAATGATTTTGATTTGATTAGTATTTCAGTCCACACTCTTCCAGGTTAGCCAGCTTCAATCTTGGATAACTAAGATTGCAGTCAAGGGCTAATTTATATCGGAATAAAAAATAAGAAATACATTAGGCATCTGTTGTATCGTAATCAAAATACAATAGGTACCTAGAACTTTAGTATTCAAATAATCTAGAAAACAAATTGAAAAGTATCTACGCCATCGATGATCTACGCACATAAAATGTCGCCTTGGACCACGGATATAATAAGCCGTACAATAGTTTTATTAATGTTAATTACGTAGTTCTCAGAAACAACATAGCAAGGAGACTTTTTAGAACTAATACCTAGGCAATTTATTCTTAGAACTAATATAGCAAAACAAGCCTAATATTAAAGCGCTTTACTAAGCCAGTTATTTAGTCGAATAGTTCTGGTATTTAAATGCTCACTTTTGTAATTAAGGATTTGTAACTTTGAATTATTATAACTTTGAATTATTATAACTTTGAATTATTATAACTTTGAATTATTTTAATAGGATTTTTTATTGAAACAATGTCGTTTATTTAAAATTATTATTATTATTAATTTTACTAATGGTTCATCCCTGATTACTAAATCCATACTAATATTATAAATGCGAAAGTGTATCTGTCTGTCTGTCTATCTACCTGTCTGTCTGTCTGTCTGCAAGCTTTTTACGACCCAACAGTTTAACCGATTTTGATGAAATGTGATACAGAGTTAGCGGGTATCACCTATCTATACTAATAAATAAAATTGGAGTGTCTGTCTGTAATTTCGAAATAACTACCTCATATTAAGCTCATATGGTTATTTGAACGATACCATAACTGAATCACACGTTTTTAAAATTTTTGTCTGTCTGTCTGTCTGTCTGTCTGTCTGTCTGTCTGTCTGTCTGTCTGTCTGTCTGTCTGTCTGTCTGTTTGAAAAGGCTAATCTTTGGAACGGCTGAACCGATTTTGACGGGACTTTCACAGGCAAGTAGAGGATTGACCAGGGCGTAAAATAGGCTACTTTTTTAACCGACTTTCAAAAAGGGAGTTGTGTTTTTCTACCTATGTACACCGAAATCTCCGAGATTTCTGAACCGATTTACGTCGTTTCTTTTTTAATCGATAGAGGAACTTTGCGACATTGTTTCATAAAAAATTTGGAGTCCAACTCCTCAATCCTGATGCTGCAGGGGATCTGACCAATCCACGCGGGCGAAGCTGCGGGCATCAGCTAGTTAATAATATAATTCTCAGTAATCTTAAGCTTAGAAAAATCCTCCGCATAAGTCGGGTAATCAGCTCGTTTTTCTTTTCGTATAAGTTATCCTTTCCTTTTGCAAATAAGTGTATCTAAAACTTAACTTAGTCCAAGAAAAATGTTAAAATAAGGAAGTGAAAACTGTTTTTTCCACTAGCCAGTAGCTTCATCTGTACAAGCTTTAATACGTTGGCTGTGGGTTAAATAGTTGGGCGATATTAAACAGATATTGAACCGATATCGGCGGTCATGTTTCTAGTTACAGTTTTATAAGCTGAAACATACAGGTGTTTAGTTGTGCAACAACTGCTTCAAATTGATAGAAACACTCATCAAATATGAATCACACTTAATATTATAAAGGCGAAAGTTTGTATGTGTGTGTGTGTGTGTGTGTGTGTGTGTGTATGTTTGTTACTCCTTCACGCAAAAACTACTGGGCGGATTTGGCTGAAAATTGAAATGGAGATAGATAATATCCTGGATTAGCACATAGGCTACTTTTTATCCCGGAAAACCAATGAGTTCCCACGGGATTTTGAAAAACCTAAATCCACGCGGACGAAGTCGCGGGCGTCAGCTAGTATTGAATATACGCATGTCGTAAGATCTGAGATCTCACTGCATTATTAGTCTAAAAATCTTCACTATGGTTCTATTGGAACCATCACTGCACCGGTTCATGAAGTGGATCTAAATAAATCAACAAAGAAAGACAAAGTATTAATGTATGTGGAACAACACGCACAGCTCAAAGTAACTGGACCTAACGGGCTAAAAGGCATGCAGATAGCTATTATGACGTAGATGTCCGCTAAGAAAGGATGTTTGAAAGTTGAAACGCTAAAGAGGTAAAAAGGGGTTTGAAACTTGTGTAGTCCACGCGGACCAAGTCGCGAGAATAAGCTATTAAGTAATAATTCAAAATAAAGTGCATGGTGTATGGTATCAAAATTTTGTCAATGGGCCGTGAAAAGCTAACAGAGGCTGACACACGATCGCATTTATAATATCAGTATGGATTTATCATTATCATCATCAAAGTCCCATGGCTTGGAAAGGCGAGGTTTCCTAATGTATACATATTTAGTAAACGACTATAAAAAGACGCGGGTGAAAGTGTGAAAGTGAAATAGGAAGCTGTATGTTTTCATTCTCGGAATCCTGAATAATTCACCGTGTATCATAATCCACCTTTATGAATGGCGCAGTGCGATGTAGCACAGATGTCTTTTTAACCCCCGACCCAAAAAGAGGGGTGTTATAAGTTTGACGTGTGTATCTGTGTATCTGTCTGTGGCATCGTAGCTCCTAAACTAATGAACCGATTTTAATTTAGTTTTTTTTTTGTTTGAAAGGTGGCTTGATCGAGAGTGTTCTTAGCTGTCATCCAAGAAAATCGGTTCAGACGTTTGAAAGTTATCAGCTCTTTTCTAGTTACTGTAACTTTCACTTGTCGGGGCTGTTATAAATTTTTAATTTACACTTGTAAAAGTGGAGTTTTATTGTCATTGTACATTTTAATACATCGAACCACCGATAGACGCTGGTCTGGTGTGGACTAGGGATCCTTACTCATGTGATTGGAGTCCCAAGGAACTTGATCGCCAATCAAGTTTCTTGGGAATCCAATCACACCAACACCTATCGGTTCTTCGATATGTTCCACCACATTATGTCCCGGTCACATTAACGGCCAACAACGCGATGTTAAACGGCGTCTCCCGATAAACGTAGATGTAGCTACGATCAACGTACAATGGCCACACAACTGCATTCACAATACCGTTTGGCGTTAGACGATTTTAACCCGAATTCAATTGGCATTAGACGTTAATTTAACCGTTCAAGTGTGGCCACTCAGTTTTAACGCGTTGATTCTATTTTATTCTATTCTATTCTATTCTAGGATAAGTAGTTTTTTGAATCAAAAAGTGACCTTTCAGAAACGACAGCTGATCAAAATCGTTGAAAAAGGTTAAAAATTATCTTATGATCAAGTTAATGTGGTAAATAAACCCTATGGGTAAAACATCAACAATTCTGCAAATTGCAGTGAAAAATTCATACCTAATTACTAATTACTACCTCATGCATTCTTAATTAGTTAATTAATTAAGAATGATAATGCGTTTTGTGACCGATGAACTATGTCAACGTTTTTACACATTTGGCTACAAAGAAACAGTAACAGTCATTTGTCATTTTTAGGGTTCCGTATCCGAAGATCCAACGGGACTGTATTACTAAACCTCCGCTGTCCATCCGTCCGTCTGTCTGTCTATCAACGAACTGGATCTCATGAACCGTAATATTTAGCGAGTTAAATTTTTACAGAGTGGGTTTCTCTATTGCCACTATAACAACAAATAATAAAAAAAATTATAACAGCCACCATGCAAATTGAAAAATAATTAATTAAAAAGTACATAGTATTTTAATATAATCTTGTAGGTTGGTACGGAACCCTTTATGTGAGCTAGTCCTACTCGCACTAGATCGATTTTATTTAAAACTAGCTGATGCCCGCAGCTTCGCCCGCGTGGATTGGTCAGATCCCCTGCAGCATCAGGATTGAGGAGTTGGACTCCAAATTTTTTATGAAACAATGTCGCAAAGTTCCTCTATCGATTAAAAAAGAAATGACGCAAATCGGTTCAGAAATCTCGGAGATTTCAGTGTACATAGGTAGAAAAACACAACTCCCTTTTTGAAAGTCGGTTAAAAAGTAGCCTATGTTACTCCCTGGTCAATTCTCTACTTGTCTGTGAAAATCCCGTCAAAATCGGTTCAGCCGTTCCCAAGATTAGCCTTTTCAAACAGACAGACAGACAGACAGACAGACAAAAATTTTAAAAACGTGTGATTCAGTTATGGTATCGTTCAAATAACCATATGACCTTAATATGTGGTAGTTATTTCGAAATTACAGACAGACACTCCAATTTTATTTATTAGTATAGATTAGTATAGATGCGTATTATGTAGTTCTAAAAATAATATTATTTTTTTAGGTAGATACCTTTACCTTCTTTGTTCAACTTTCACGTACCATTTATATAAAACATCAAATAATAGTAAATAATAATTAGTGAATAAAGTTATACAATCGACATACATATTACATAGTTAATGTAGGATACATAGTTGCAACTTCGTACGAGGATTAAGTTTTTAGAAATCCCGTGGAAACTCTTCGATTTTCCGAAATAATATAAGTCTATGCCACTCTCTGAATCTTTATACAGGGTGTTTGGTAATTAGTATATAATGACGACACCTACCCATGCTACTTTGATCTGATAAATACAATGCTGAAGTATAATGACGAAATAAAATTATAAAAATTTCCATACAAAATTCAATTTATTTTTTTATGTCCAAGTTTTCATGACCCTAACGTGCCGTAACTCACTGAGATCGTTGGACATCTTTATTAGATAGACGGAGCCAACGATCTCAGTTAGTTAGAGAACGTTATTAGAGTCATGAAAACTTGGACATAATTTTTTTTTAAATTTTGTATGGAAACTTTTATAATTTTATTTCGTCTTTATACTTTCAGTATTGTATTTATCAGATCAAAGTAGCATGGGTACGTGTCGTCATTATAGGTATACTAATTACCAAACACCCTGTATACCAATGTAAATAACGTCGATCCGTTGCCACATGATTGAAGGATAAACTAACAAACCAACAAACATACATATTTTTGCATTTATGATATGAGTAGTGATTTATGCATGAGCGCTGAAAGCTGTTAGATAAAATTAAAGCCCAAGCCGTAGGCAAACGTTTTAATTACATCGAGAGTACTAGGCAAGTATTTCAAAACTCAACATTCAAAAACATGTTTTTTAGATTAAAAAAATTCTTTGGCGTTTATATTGTAGGTTAAGTTCCAATAAATATTTACGAAAGATATTGCATCTTGCACCTTTACTTAATTTACATAAATTCTAAAAGTTATAGACACATTTGTGAGCATTATTTATTTAATAATCGCTAAGTTATTGCTAAGTTACGATCAGTGTGCTTGAAACACTACACCAATATGGCATTTTATTAACATAAAATAAATAAATAAAAAGTCGTCTGCGAGTCGGACTGACACACGAAGGGTTCCGTACAAGATATTATACACTCTGTGAAAATTTTAACTCTCTAATTACGGTAGGTATTCATATACCTACTGTACCCATTAATTTAGCGGGCGGTAAATCTCATGATTTACCGCCCGCCCGCTAAATGCTTATCTCGTACTCTGCTCAAAGAGTTCTAGACAATCATAATCCACATGCTAGGGTAAAAAAATCGAGCTCGTTTTTCATGTTTATGGGAGCCGCTTTGAAAAATAATTTAATTGAATTTCTTGTTCAATATTCGGTTTTGGGCCAACATTCTACACCAATTCCACAGATTTTTAATTCATTTCGTAGCTTTTGTTTTAAGTTTAATACCACTAACTAAATCATGTTTCAGATCTAACAATTCTGACTATCAAAAGGTATAGGTACAATAGTAAGTACCCTTCAGGCCCAAAATGTTGAATTCCTAAAATGTTGAAATCTTATAATGTTGAATTTGCAAAAACCTAGGTAGGTACTTTGAATAAATGAATTTGAGTTTTTGAGTTTTTGAGTTTTCGCCTACGTTAGAGACACGCGGACAGACAGGCAGATGGGTGTATAAGTAGGGCTCCGTTTTACCCTTTGATTGAGGAACCCTAAAAAGTATCAATTGAAAAATATAAGGTTCCCAATAAAGACGGCCATCAATTTGTAACTGATGGTCGCGAGGTGTGAACCGGCCGCGTTGGTTGCGCTCATTTGCATGTTAACGCGCATCTCGGAGCGTTCACCTCGCGATACATGGCTTGTTAGTCTGTTTGTTTGTTTGTCTTTCTAAATTATCAAGCATAATAAAAATAGAATACCCAACTGATTTTGTTGTGGGCTCTTCTCAGACTTGGGCACGTTTGGAACCCTCGTAGCTTTAGCGTAATTAATTATCACCACTAACATCATTGTTTGACAATCAAAAAGTGTGCAATAGCACCGAATTCGAATAAATGACTTTGACTTTATTGCTTGCTTGGTGGCTTGCTTACCCTGTATATTTAGTAGTGGGAGGGCCAATAAATATGTCAGTGTAACCGATAGTCGCGAGGTATGAACCTGAGGTTACTCCGGTGCCGTGAAACATGCGTCGAGTGTGTTTTGGAGGATCTGTGTGGTGAGGCGTGGTTAGTGGTGCCTATTGCTTGCTTACCCTGTACGTTTAGCAGTGGGAGGGCCAATAAATACGGTCATCACTGTGTACAGTGTAACCGATGGTCGCGAGGTGTGAAACGGGCGCGTTGTTTGCGCTTATTTGCATTTACCTCGCGATACATCGCTTGTTAGCTTGTTTGTTTGTCTTCCTGAATCTAGCAAACATTTGAAACTCCGATGGCTCAACGATCGTAATGTACGCCTATTATTCTATTATTTGTTGCTCTAGAATCTAGATCAAGAACTCTATGCCAGACTAGTTGATGCCCGCGACTTCGACCGCGTGAAATTACGTTTTTAAAAATCCCATGGAAACTTTTCGATAAAAAGTGTCATAATATGTCACTCTCCATGTCTTTACCCTTGCAAATACCATCACGTCGATCCGTTGCTCCGTTGTGATTGATTAACAAACCAATAAACAAACAAACAAACACACTTTCGCAATTGTAATCTTATTAGTGATTCTATACTTTGTTCACGGAGTCGAGCGTAGGGAACTGTGGTAGGGAATCATCAGTTATTGTTCGCAGATAGAATTTGAAAAAGAAGAATGTATGATTTTAACCCCCAACTCAAAAAGAGGGGTGTTATAAGTTTGACGTGTGTATCTGTGTATTTGTCTGTGGCATCGTAGCTCCTAAACTAATGAACCGATTTTAATTTAGTTTCTTTTTGTTTGAAAGGTGGCTTAATCGAGAGTGTTCTTAGCTATAATCCAAAAAAATCGGTCCAGCCGTTTGAAAGTTATCAGCTCTTTTCTAGTTACTGTAACCTTCACTTGTACGGGGTGTTATAAATTTTTAATTTACACTAGTTGAGTATTCAAATAATGAATAAATCAAATAGGTAGGTACTTAATGAAAAAATATGAATAAATTAGTTTTCTTTCTTTCTTTCACGTGGAACCTCGTTAGCACGTAAACGCTCATCCCAGTACGTTCACCTCACGGTAACGTCGTGTCTGTGTGTCTGTTTGTCATGCTAATTAAATGGGAATTAGTATGCATTAGCGGCACGTATAGCGCGCGTGCTGATTCAAAACTTGGAAAGCGGGGGATTAAAATTGCCTTTAATAGGTATTTCGTGATCGTAAAAGCACTGATAACCTAGTGATTAAAACATCGGCCTCCTGTTTTAGGCTAAGATTGGTAGTCACTTTGTCTTTGGACACAGTTAAAACGAGACAGCGTTATACCGCTGGCATAAGTCTGTCTCGTTTTAACTGAAACTTAAGTGTAAGCAAAGTCAAAGTGCACTCTATAGATTTCAACCCGAGAGGTCGGAGGTTCGATTCCGGACACGCAACTCTAACTTTCGGAGTTGTGTGTGTTTTGAGCAAATTGAACATTCACTTAATTGCTTTCACGGTGAAGAAAATTTGCAAGGAAACCTGCATACCTGAGAGTTCCGTATAGTGTTCTCAATGCACTTGACGAGTTTGGTGGACTAATTCTGACAGGAGACCCGTGCTTAGTAGTGAACCGACGATGGGTTGATCATGATGAAAATTGTCTCTACTAGGTACCTATATCTGCAAATCGCAGGCAGCCGCTGCGCTGGATTCAGACGGCGCAAGAACTTAGCGTGTGGAAGTCGCTACTAGAGACCTAAGCCGACATCTATCGCTTGATAATGCTGATGATGATTATACTCACATGATGTCAAGATGCTAACGCCACCGCGCGTAGGATGCGAGCAGGGTATAAACATAAAAAGATTACCGAGTCGCACGAGAGGCGAGAGACGTAAATATTCGAGAAAGCGAACACTCCGGCGAGTATCGATTACTATCGGCGCGTTCGGCCGCCTCGCGCCATCTCCCGCTGCGGCGTACGTCTGCTGGCCACGCTTCACTCTCCACGACACGAATACGAGTCGATCTATTCTGGTTTGAGATACAAGTAGGTACAACGCAATACGGCATCGTGAGGTGCTTCCTTACGATACGACTCTACTATTGGGAAATGATTCGAGTTCGGGCATAGTCCGGCATTCAGCAAATAAACTGGCCGCACTATTCCAGATATTACGGCGAATGTTTTGTGGTTGGCGAATAAAGAAAAATAAACATAAGTACTTAAATAAATTAAATTAATAATATAATTTTGTTTTCTATCTGTGAACAATAAATGACTCTCTATTACCTCGACACCGTGAACAAGGTATTGAATCACTACCCATATTATCACTAACCATATTCTAAATCAACAATTAGTGTAAATTAAATATTTATAACACCCCCGACAAGTGAAGGTTACAGTAACTAGAAAAGCGCTGACAAATTTCAAACGGCTGAACCGATTTTCTTGGATTATAGTTAAGAACACTCTCGATCAAGCCACCTTTCAAACAAAAAAAAAAAATTAAAATCGGTTCATTAGTTTAGAAGCTACGATGCCACAGACAAATACACAGATACACAGCTAAACACGTCAAACTTATAACACCCCTCTTTTTGGGTTAGGGGTTAATAAAAGGAAAAGTGGACGATCGGGCCGTTTAGCATGCAGATATAGGCTATTATCGCTACTCGTGTGCTATTATTACATAGACATCCGCTAAGAATTTTGGAAATTCAACCCATAATAGGGGTTTGAAACTTTTGTAGTTCACGCAGACAAAGTTACGGACATATTTGAGTTAGTTTTTAAATAAATTGTTTAAATACTATTTTGAACACGACGCAGTAAAGTCGTGGATTATTAAAGTCCCAAATAATTTATGAGATAAATTAGTTGAATAAATAAATTAAATTATTCCTTATGTGTACAACGGCCGGCCGTTACATCGTTAAATAATTCAATTTGGAGTTATGTTCGTAACTTTAGAGATTCATAAAAATATTGGATATATAGATATCTATTTGTTAACTTAACTTGAGATCGTAATGGCGCTTTCAAAATTATTCTTACGTGTATTTTTTTATAGATTTTTTCAATCGTTTTTAGGGTCCCGTAGTTCAAAAAGAACAAGTGCAAATAAAAAATTTATAACAGCCCCGACAAGTGAAGGTTACAGTAACTAGAAAAGAGCTGATAACTTTCAAACGGTTGAACCGATTTTCTTGGATTATAGCTAAGAACACTCTCGATCAAGCCACCTTTCAAACAAAGAAAAATTAGTTCGAACACCTCGACGCCATCGAGTTCATTAGTTTAGGAGCTACGATGCCACAGACAGATACACAGGTACACAGATACACACGTCAAACTTATAACACCCCTCTTTTTGGATCGGGGGTTAAAAACGCAACCCAGGATCACTTTGTTGTCTTTCTTCAACTAACACTTTCGTCTTTTTCCAAACTATCACTCCCTCGTTGCATGATGTGCCCGGAATAGGAGATCAGGCGTTTGTAACATAATATGGATGGAAGTCAAAATTCTAGAAAGCATAAACTACATTAGGTAGAAGCCTAGATCAAATCCTCCCATAGTGAAATGTAACTCTATGCTTCAACAATAGGTATAGTACAGTACAACCAAATTAATAATGCGCATGCAGATCTTCGCTAATTGTCGTATTCCGAATCATTGAATCGTAAGAGCCCTAAACAATGCACTTGCATTTTGCACCTTGTTATAAACGAATAGGAGTCAATATCATGTGTATCATACGACCGTTGCCGAACAGTGACGAACATTTCTATGCGCATTATTAATTTGGTTGTACTGTAAACACCGACGTGGGTGTCTCAGGTCTCATATGCACGCTGACAATGCAGTGATACTTGATAGCTGATCTATATACCTAAAGCAGAATGGTTCTCTGACCTAGTGTGAGAACGTGAGATAACGTACCAATAATAAACGACTGAGGGTGGAGTTCACCGACTTTTAAAACGGCTGATTATTAGAAAACCGGCTGATTAAGTGATTTTTACTGTTCACCAGCACCTAACCGAGGTTTGCAGCCCTAAAACGGCCGTTTTACCTAACCGAGCTCGGAAGGGTCGTTTAACCGGGGTTTCGACATTTTTACATCTGTTGTGCCTTTGTGTACAGATCAATTTAGATTATTTTGATTTGTCTTTGCGTTGTTCATTTCAGTAGCGTGCAACAAGTGTTTAATGTAATGGTTGGAAATAATTACTTATCTTACTTTCCACTACATTTTGATATTTTAAAACCAACTCCGAACTGATGCGCTTGTCGTCACTTGAAAAATCACTTGTACACATTTTTGGCCCTCCATTTTAATATTGAAATTATTTTAAACACTAGAATCTCTTAAAATCATCTTTAAATGCACGCACAAATAATTACGGCAACACGACAGCAAAAAATCAACAGTCCAACACGTGCAGGACACATGATCACGACTGTGACGTCGGGGCCCCGAAGTTGTAAATTTGGGACGGTTACTACCTGGCAAAATTTAGAACAATAGTGTAGTTCATCTTACCCATAGCGTCTTTGTACTTTTCCAGTTGAAAGTATTTTATTTTATGCTCCTAAATATAGGTGTCACAGTTTGTTGTGTTGAATAGTAATGACAATGTGTCTTCGCTAACGCGTTGCGTTTTAGCGTTCGTTCGTAGCAGCAGCGTAGCTGAGAACAGAAGGTGTTCCGCCGATTTAGTAACCATGCTACACTTTTTCGTGATGAACAGTAAATATTAAAACGGTTATTTAAACGACGGTTTCGAAATAACCAGCTGATTTAGCAACCGTTGTTTATGTAGCTTTCGGCGAACTCCAGTCTGAGTGTGTTAATGATTTTTGACATAAGTCAGTAATACCAGAGTGAAGTAGAGTGAGGGAACTCTCGGTTTGACCCTGAATCGACGATATGTCAAATATTAGGCTATGGTGACGTGAAATCATAGAAAAATAGGGCTACCTGCGTCAAATGTACAGTCAGCAAAACAGCTAGGTTTGCACCCGTCCATAGTCGATTGTTCTGGCGGGTGCAAATCTAGCTTTGTTGCTGACTGTACTAACATTTGACCAGCATTTGACGCCTGCCAGTGACGTCGAAGCCTCGACGTTTTGTTAGAAGTTCCCTCTGTCGTGAGCTGTGGTAATTATGCAGTAATACCTAAGTTGATCTCGTAAGATCACAATATTTGAAAATAGCGATCAAGGACTTTTTAAAAGCTTCTCGTTTCTAAAAGCTATATATTTCGAAGAGAATTCTAAGGCATGCAAGTTTCCTCACGATGTTTTCCTTCACCTTCACTTAACATTACTCCGAAAGCTCGTAGCTTTAAGTTTATATAATTATTTATAACCACTAGGTATATAATCTTACATATCTAACAATTCTGACCATCAAAAGGAGTGCAATAGTGTTACCTACTTTAAATAAATGATTTTGAGTTTTGAGTTTGAGATAGAGGTGTATGTCCGGGATCGAATCCGGACCCCCCGACTGGAAGGACGTCACCCTCACGTTACATTCATGCGTATCTAGGACGGAACCCTAAAAAGGGTAAAGAACCTTAAATAAATATCCTTTATTTAAGGTTCCTTGTTTATCGCTCGTAGAAAGTCAGCCTAACTCTGGCTCAACCACTAGTTCCGATAGTTATGGCCAGTTCAACTAGAAACGACAAATCCGAGGCACAACTTTAAAGGACCCCAATTCCCCAATTTTCCAATTGATCTGTAAACAAACCGTTCGGAAAGTTGTGGAATCGCGAACTTCGGTAATTGGACGATTAAACATTGCCAAACCAAACAGTTACATACATAGTTAGTTACTTATTAAACTTAGTTCAAATGTTCCAACCCTTATGTAAGCGCATTATCAAACGCTCAAATGGAATCGATGTTTGAATTGAGCCGGGAACGTGCTTATGCGATTAATGGAAGTTAGATCCAAGTGTTAGACTTAAGGACCTTATCTCACGAAATATTGATAATTAGGTAAAGGAAACAGTAGAGCCTCGATAGCTCAACGGTTGAGGAGCGGACTGAATTCCGAAAGGTCAGCGGTTCAAACCCCACCCGTTGCACTATTGTCGTACCCACTCCTGGCACGAGCTTTAAGCTTTAGCATGGCTAATACTGTTTAAAAAAAAATCTTATCATCATCATCACCCATCGCCAGCTCAATACACAGGTCTCCTTGCAAAAGAGAAGAGTTTTGGCCATAGTCTACCACGCAGTCCAAATGCGGATTGGCAGAATTTACACACTTTAAGAACATTATGGAGAACTCTCAGGCATGGTGGTTTCCTCACGATGTCCTTCTCCTTCTGAGACGAGACGTGCTCAGTAATGGGCCGGCAACGGAATCATAATGTTTTTGACGACCAATCCACGCGAGCGAAGCTGCGGGCATTATCTTGTTTAAAAAATTGGTTGTCTGTAAAGTCGGTTTACTGACGATAGTTGAACGTGACAACAAAGGACGATTGTGCTTCTTTGTCGCTTGTTCCGCGCTCTCGCTTGCATTTCAAGCCTTACATGGAACGCCTCAGAGTGAGGTAACGCCGCATGAGTCATGTTTTTTCGTGCGTGCAGCCGGCTCTATCGAATTATAAGACGTTGTCACGTCAAAAATAAAACAACGTTAAATAGGTGGCGCGCGAGTAACATTTCCGGTCGGTAAGTACCTAAGTCTTGGAATGTTAGTAGGGACTAGTACTAGTTAGTAGAGCTAGGTACTTATAGATTTCTAGGGCAGTATTATTTCCTTTAATAACCTAATTATGTCTATGTAGTTCATCTTCTATTCAATTGGAGTTAACAAGGCATAATGTCATGCCTCCACACCGCGGGCGCTTATTGCCAAATCGTTAATATCATAGACTATGATAATAATTGTTCAATCGGCGCGTGCCATAGAGTCATAGACCTCGCCAAACAAGGTAGCCTGACATGATTGGTACATGCTTACGGCTCTCGTGGGGTAACCACACTTTTCATATTATATTGTACCAATCCATAAGGCACTTTACACATGAATGCCCAGAAAAAGGAGTGTAATGTTTCCAGGGTTCATGTGTGTGTGTATGACGTACGTGTTTCTTTATTCCATCATAACTTCTAAATACCTGAACAGTTTGGATGTACGTGGAATATCATTAGAATTACGTCATCCCAAGTGATACTGGCTATACATTTTTTGAAATAAACTCAATGTGGCGACTAAATGGCGCCGTTTTTAAATACTTAATCGTTATTCCTTTTTTAGTAAATCACAGATAGGACACCGATATTAATTCCTAGATGTATCCACAACATTGAGTTTGGCTGGTTTGTATTCAAATGACGGCCAACCTGCGTTTGTTTAGAACTCCTCTTAATCTTAAAAGTAGGATCATATTACTTGTTTAAAGCATGCTGTAACTGCTAGTAAAAGAAATACCTATCGTGGAGCGCCTACATCTAAACTTCTTCACAACGTGTAGTTCTGTTGAAGGTAGGGCGCGTTTGGCACCCTTGTAACTTTAGTTTTAAGTTTACGTAGTTTATTATCAACATTAGATACATCATTATCTCACTAATTCCACAAATTGACAATCATTGAGTGGACAATAATGATTAAATGATTTCAGTTTGGGTATCAATAAAATCAAAATAAGTGTAAATTAAAAATTTAAAACCCCTTCCCCCCCTCTAATAAATAATTAAAATCTAATTTAATCTAATAAAAAACTAAATTAGGAGCTACGATGCCACAGACAGATACACACGTCAAACTTATAACACCCCTCTTTTTTTGACGGGGGTTAATAAAAAGTCCTGAATTCCTAGTTATGTATGTGTACCCTAGTCCATAGCTCACATTTGGTTCAAGGCCGCCTAAAAACGCGCTTCATAATGGCACAGCTGGGCCCCGCATTAGCTCATAAATGTTTTACCATATTCGGCATAGCAAAACGCAGCTGGTTTCCCCTGACCAAGCAAAGTTAACCTTACTCTCTGACGATAAGATGTATTTTTGCATGGAATCTATTTCCATTATATTTTCATTGAAGTAATGGAGTAGGTACAGTACTCATGCATATTTTATAGTTATTGCTAATTATTGTTTTAACATACAAGTGTGTTAAACGGATATTAATAATTAAAACTTTTTTTGCGAATTGTTCTGCATAGTGTTATGGAGTTATTTACTAGAGGATGCCCGCGACTTCGTCCGCATGGATTTAGATTTTTATAGATCCCGTGGGAACCGTTTGATTTTCCGGAATAAAAATTTGCCTATGTCAATTACAAGGACGCAAGCTACTTCGATACCTTTCATACAAGTCGGTTAAGTGGATGGGTCTTAATGAATCCCACAGGAACTCTTTGATTTTCCGGGATAAAAAGTAGCCTATGTCCGTCCCCGGGTTATAAGCTAACCCTGTACCAAATTTCGTCAGAATCGGTTACACTGTTGGGCCGTGAAAAGGTATTAATAATATAACAGACAGACAGAGCCAGACAGATACACTTTCGCATTTATAATATTATAGTATGGATACGGACTAGGTTATGGCCGATGACTCTAGGTACAAAAACCCCCTATTTTACCCCCTTAGGGGTAGAATTTTTAAAAATCCTTGCTTGACGGATGTCTACGTCATAATACTTAGCTATCAGCGTGCCAAATTACGATCCGTCCAGCTATGGTTTGAGCTGTGCGTTAATAGATCAGTCAGTCAGCATTTTCTTTTATTAACCCCCGACCCAAAAAGAGGGGTGTTATAAGTTTGACGTGTGTATCTGTTATATTAGTCAGTATGTATATAGACAGATATATTCTGTCTAGTATGCGAAAGCACAATGCGGTTGTAACTAGGTCACTCACACTATCTACTCATTATTAATAATGATTATTTATAAATCAAGTCACTATCACGAATTCCAATTAACAGGAACTTTATTACCATAATTTCAATTAATTACCATAATTTTAATTAATTCTATTTGTGTGACGATAACTCTTGTATATTATACAAGAGTTATCGTCACACAAATAGAATTGACGACTTTATTGTTGTTTTCAATTATTACGTCCACGATGATCCAGTGGTTAGATTTGGATCGCGAATTTTTTAAGTCTAATTAAATATTTTGAAAATTTTATGTTGTGCACTTACATGCTTATACAGGGTGTAACGTGTAACCAGAACGCTAGCAAAAACTTAGCGTTATTATTATACTACCTTAACACAATCCAATTCCAATAACCATTTGCCTTATCTTGTAGTTTTAGTGATTTAGTATTTTTCAAACCCGCATTGTATAGCGTGCAAAACTCGGGTCAATGCCCCGCCTACGACGCGGCATTGACTTGGCGACTTCGAGTGACCTATTTACGGAACGTTTGTTGATTTCTAGCATCAGTCAGGTATTTATTTTTATAAAATTTTATATTTTATACAATACTCTAGTAATTTTGATTCATGAGATACAGGTCGTTGACAGACAGATGGGCAGACCGCAGACGGATAGACAGCAGAGGCTTAGGAAAGTAGGGATTCGTTGGCACCGTTCAGGTACGGAATACTAAAAACAAATTTTAAAAAAATTGGCAAAATACGTTTTCCATAGGTACCTTGGATCCATCGATGTAGGAGGAGTCTATTGGATCACTGGATAACAATAAAATACTTTTTGAAAAATACAATCGAAATATAATATACTTAATAGCTTATATATTTAGTTAGAAATTGGAAATGTCTTAATGAAGAGACTCTACCACTTCAGAGCCATATAAAATTTATGTTACGTTTCTGCGACGATTTCAACTCATCCCTTAACCTCTAGGATAATTATTACGGGATGAAAATAGGCCTAAAATAAACATTATTTCGAAGTTCACCCCTTCATTGGTTATTATTATAATAGGCACAAATCAAACTTTATTCCTTCTAAACCGATATTTAAAGCTATAAATCGTAGTTAACGGGTTATTGGAAACACTTGGTGGCATAAAGGCTGCGTTCACACTATCAACTGTCTTCAAAACTGCCATGAGTATTCAAAGTTTTGGAATTTATAGCACTATGAAAATAACTTTTCTGGATGCTGGCTCCACTCCATTTTGCATTTCTTATTAAGTCTTAAACGTACGTTCAAGTGGTATCATCATCATCATCATCATCATCACGATCAACTCATCGCCGGCCCACTACTGAGCCCGAGTGTCATTCAAGGTAATTAAGGTTGTAGTCTGCCACGCTGGCTAAATGCGGATTGGCAGACGTCACACACCTTTGAGAACATTATGAAAAACTCTCAGGCATGCAGGTTTCCTCACGATGTGATATTTAATTGCTTAAAACGCATATACAGGGTGTAACTGTACAGGATAGTACTGATGATTACTGATAAAGTACCATTAAAACTACGATTTATTTTTTAAATCCTGTAATTTTTAAAAGTTCACAAGTGTATTACAAATTAAACATCTGAATGACGCTAGAGGTCAACGAACGTTCCGTAAATAGATCACTCGAAGTCAATTCCACGTTGTAGGTGGGGCACTGACCCGAGTTTTGCACGCTATACCTATGTACAATGCGGGTTTGAAAAATATTAAATAATGGTTATTGGCATTGGATTGTATAATAATACCCCTAAGTTTTTGCTAGCGTTGTGGTCACACCCAGTATCTAACTTCGAAAAGTTGGAGTCCCGGGATCGAACCCCCAATCAGGGGATAGAAGACCGACGTCTTAGCCAATTAGGCTATTACCAAAATCCAATCCAAAAATGATTTATTTATAACTAGCTGATGCCCGCGACTTCGTTCGCGTGGATGTAGGTTTCTTAAAATTCCCGTGGGAACTGTTTGATTTTCCGGGATAAAAAGTAGCCTATGTGCTAATCCAGGGTATAATTTATCTCCATTCTAAATTTCAGCCCAATCCGTCCAGTAGTTTTTGCGTGAAGGAGTAACAAACATACACACAAACACACACACACTAACACACACACACATACAAACTTTCTCCTTTATAATATGTATTAGTGTGATTGATTAGAAGCCTACCGCAATTTTTTTATAATTTTTTTTTTTGGTTTCTTGGTGTGCTCTCGACACTTCTGGTCGCGAACAGGATTTACAGGAAGAAAAGCGGGGAGGCCGTTGTCCGCATTTGGGATGACCTCTGATCCAAAAATTACCTAAAATAAAATAAATTGAAAGTATCCGTGGTTCGATGAATGAGCGAAGGTACATGGTCGCAGGTCGACTCCCGGCCCACGGGTATAACGTTACATTCATACGATACTTGTGTTTTTATTTCGATTGCGTGTGTTTTTGTGTTTTTTGTGTTTCTTCGTCGCCATCGGTGTTAATCGAATGCATGCGTGAACGGAATTTGAAAGTGATACGTTTAACAATTTTATGGGTAAGCTGCGACAAGAACCGTGTGGTTTCATGGCGCCCGCGCCAGTTTAAATGCAGAGCTTGTGGTAGTTAAGTAATTTTGATAAGAGTTTATGACTGGATAAGGCACGCATTGAGTTGAACAAGCTAAAGTTGAAAACTAAAACCCGACTTCGATCGTCTCAATAAACGCTGAAATATTATAGTAAAATTGATGTTTCTGTCGCTTGGTATATTTTAAAGTAAATTAATTATATTCATGAACTCAGAATTTTCTCCTCTTTCATTTGACACCCCACTCGATACAAAAGCAAAAAAAAATTTGTGGAGACCCCCACTTTTTTTGGTGTAACATGCGTTAGGTCAATTTTTTCTCTTATACTTAAGTATTTTAATTTTTGAAATTCCAATAAGTAGGTAGGTACTCATACCTACTAAGTAGATTAAATTATATGAGTAACTAGCTCATACCCGCGACTTCGTTCGCGTGGATGTAGTTTTTTAAAATTCCCGTGGGAACTCTCTGATTTTCCGGGATAAAAAGTAGCCTATGTGCTAATCCAGGGTATAATCTATCTCCATTCTAAATTTCAGCCCAATCCGTCCAGTAGTTTTTGCGTGAAGGAGTAACAAACATACACACACACACACACACACACACACACACACACACACACACACACACACATACACACATACAAACTTTTTCCTTTATAATATTAGTGTGATAAATTATAAGTAGGTATTAAAAATGATTAAAACATGACTAATACTAATATTAAGTTCTTAATAAAAATGAATCGTTCTCTATACCCCAAAGACAATGAACTTAGAAGTCTTACTGTGAAGTTATAAGCCGTGAAAGGGTTTAGTAATCGTCTAATGCGTCCCGTCGCGCCCTGGCCGCCGTGACGAAACTAAGTGGGCTTTGTGGGGATTATACAGGTATACCTACCTCCTCGTTTAGATCTTTAACCCCCGACCCAAAAAGAGGGGTGTTATAAGTTTGCCGTGTGTATCTGTGTGTCTGTGTATCTGTGTATTTGTCTGTGGCATCGTAGCTCCTAAAGTAATGAACCGATTTTAATTTAGTTTTTTTTGTTTGAAAGGTGGCTTGATCGAGAGTGTTCTTAGCTATAATCCAAAAAAATTGTATCAGCCGTTTAAAAGTTATCAGCTCTTTTCTAGTTACTGTAACATTCACTTGTCGGGGGTGTTGTAAATTTTTAATTTACACTTGTTATCCACATAAGTCCAACAAAAACTTTGGTCTAGAGATGGAAACGTTGGTATGGAGATCAACTCGTGAGTATCGGGGCGTCCCCCCGCCTCATACTCAGATTGCAATCTCTACCTTTCGCGAGCTATAAGTTCATCTTTTACATTACACGGTACACCTTTCTAAATTCAATATTTAATTTATAGATTTACTATTTGATGCCCGCGACTTCGTCCGCGTGGATTAAGGTTTTTCGAAATCCCGTGGGAACTCTTTGATTTCCCGGGATAAAAAGTAGCCTATGTGTTAATTTTTACTTTTAATAAATTTTTTCTTAATATTTTCTACTTTTTAGTGTTTGTGGTTATTGGAGTCTTTTTTATGTTCCTAAAATAATTAAAAGCGCCCATTCAAATGATAAAAGATAAGCTCGAGAGCTACCGAAAGATGTCTAGAAAAGATTTACAAGCCCGCATCCATCGGACTGTACATAAATCTTTGCTTTTGTGTTTTTTGTCCGCCACATTGTCTTGCTTTCGAATTTCAAGCGACATCAACATAGGGAAAGAATTCGTTTTTTTTACTATTTCCGTGATAGGTTATGGGGGAATGTGTCCTTTTTTTGGAATTTTACATCTTTATGACTTACACTTGGGTTATTTATATTTCATATGCAAGTAATATTTTGTGATTTCATATGGATATGGTGATATTTGATATTTTCTTACAGTATACATATAATGGGTCTTTGGGTTTTGAAATAATGTCGTAGAATGCTTGTAACCTGAAAGACAAGAAACAGGAATGTAGGGACTGTAGGTATGTGACTTTTGCGTTATAAGCACACTAGATGATGCCCGCTACTTCGTCCGCGTGGATTTAGGTTTTTTGAAATCCCGTGGGAACTCTTTGATTTTCCGGGATAAAAAGTAGCCTATGTGCTAATCCAGGGTATAATCTATCTCCATTCTAAATTTCAGCCCAATCCGTCCAGTAGTTTTTGCGTGAAGGAGTAACAAACATACACACACACACACACACACACACACATACAAACTTTCTCCTTTATAATATTATATATGTGATATGTGATGTTCTATACTTAGGTAGGTAGGTATATTGCGTTGGGTATGAGTAGGTACCTACCTACTCATACCCAAGTAACACAAAACTGCTTTAAAAGATATCACATCGGTACTTTAAGCATTTATGAAGACTTATTAGTGTCCACCGTTACTGTAAAAGCCTACTATTACGCTTTCTCCTGTACATTGACTTTACTAAGTACTACGAAGACACCGCTGTAATGTTGCGAGCGTTACTATCAGGTGTGCAGGTCATGTTACTCAGCTTTTAGCAAGTTTCAGTACTGTCAGCTACAATAAAGTATTTTTATGGACTCAAACTAAGCTTCTTTCTGAATAAAAGGTCACAAGTGTATCTTTCAAATGTTTGCATTTTAACTGAACATATGTGAATTATTATAAAGCTATCAGTTACTCCGTGAATTCAATTAACGCTTCAAGCTGCATATAGTTGAACTTTCACAGTTTTAATCAGCTGTTATACGCACTCTCATAACTGCACTTATCTAGCCCACATGATTCCTTTGGGTGGACGTTTATGGTGTTAAATTATAGCAAGCAGGTATAAAGCTATTCACTTGTAACCCTTTGTCCTTACTTGGGCTGAATAATTGTACTCCCGTAGGCATTTAATCAGCTCATGGAGTTATTTAAGATCCTGAAAAGTTCTTTTTCAGCGCCTCACCGTACTTGTATATCATTTATATTATCAGCGTTATAAAAACCGGCCAAGTGCGAGTCAGACTCGCGCACCAAGGGTTCCATACTCGGGTATATTTTTCTACATTTTGCACAGTAAATCAAAAACTATTATGCTTAAAAATAAATAAAAATTTGTTTCAGAATGTACAGATAAACCCCTTTTATATGATACCCCACTTGGTATAGTTATCTTACTTTGTAAATTTAAAATATCTACTAGGTAAGTAATTGTTTGTTTTAGAACACATTTTATTTGTGCTATAAGACCTTCGTACCTGCCAAATTTCATGGTTCTAGGTCAATAGAAAGCACCCTATAGGGTTTCTTGACTGACACGACAGATGGACAGACAGACAGATGGACAGACAGACAACAAAGTGATCCTATAAGGGTTCGTTTTTCCTTTTGAGGTACGGAACCCTAGTAAATAATAGGGTTGTTGTAAAAAAATGTAGAAAAAAGAATAAGAATTAGTGAAATACGATTGGCCAATCTTTAAGGTTCTAAAAACGAGTTTTGGCCTAGACTTTGCAAGGTTTTTAAGAATCCTTTTTGCAGACTTTTGTCACTGGCATTTATTTCGGAATAGGCAAACTGAAAAGGAAAATTGAAATGGAAAAATTGCTTAAAAATGGTATTTATTTATCTAAAATTAAAGCTTGATTAGCCATCAGAGTCTTCATGGTTTTCGAGCTGATCACTTGTGCCAGCTGCTCTGCTGCTTGTTGCTCTTGCTGAGAGCAGAATACATTTGCACTTGAAGTGCAAATGTCGAATAAGTCCCCTTGGGAATTACCCTGAGAAATAAAGTTATAATAACTATTATAAACTAAAGATAAAAGAACGAAAGAAAGAAATAAATAAATTAATAAGTACTGACTTATTCGCTCATGAAAAACTTTCACCACGGACCCCTAATAGCTAACTCTTGACAGATTATACAGCTGTTCATTGGGTATAAAGTATTTGCGTAATGTTACCAACTATTCAGCTGTACATCAATCTATGGCTGACTTATTAGACACAAGAACTACTCGTATCAGCCTTTTGCTGATTAATATATCCCTAGCACCTTGTCATAGCCCTTAAAGCATTTATTTGGCATTATTACGGTTCACATTGCTTGCCCACCATTTTCTATGTTCTAAATTACAATATTTATTATTTATTTACTATTTATTCTTATTTTGTCTATGAAAATATCTATTGGATTTGAAAAAGATTTTTAATTAGTTATACGTAAAAAGCTTATCGTCTAATTCAAAAAAAATGCTGGCATTTTTATATTATTACAATCCATTTTATAATAAGATTTCCAAGGAAACAGTTATATTACGAGGGAGCGTGAAAATTTTGGTCTAAAAGTATATGATATTTGACAATAAACTTGCTTTCCCCATCAAATTTCAGGCACTAGTAACAAATAAGATCAAGTTTTACTTACCGAAAATGAATTAACTTTTTGCACTTCAGTTAAGTACACAACACATGTCACATTGTATGATGGTGATGATATTTGTGCACAAATATAACACTGCTGCAGAATATTATCGAGATAGTGTTATGTTATAGAATATATGGAGTAATATTTATTCACAATTTCGCCGCTCGTGCTCTTTTAACTGCATAAAAGCGTAAAAAGGGTGCTTATTTGTTGTTTGAGCTGCACAATAGGTAACACACACTCTCTTTCTCAGCCAATGTTCAGCTCTTGGGGCGAATGTTACCTTTATTAATGCTTATTAAATGCTATTATAACGCAGTTAATCAGCTAGTTGCTGTTTAATTTGTGCCCAAATCAGAGTTATATCTTCTGAGGATGCTATTATTCAGATATTATTCAGCTTAAATATAGCATGTTTTGGAGCTAAAGTTTCCAACGTGGACAGTGATTCAGTTGATATGCAGCACTTTTGTGTTACTTGGGTACCTATGAGGCATTCTTATACTTACCACAACCTTTTGGCGATAGAATTTTGTTTATTATGGATCAGCAGTGATGAGTGAAGGTGTACCGGTTGATGGTGATGATAGGAATTAAACCCCCGTGCTTAGAAAATTACGACCCGTAGACTAGCGCTCGTAGCTTCTAATAGCCATAAGTTTCATGGGAAAGAAGCTTTGGTGCCAGCATTGGAAAGTATTCCGAAGTATGAAAGTACCAGGACAGCATAAACAAGCGCGGGTCGTTCCGCGTTGGAGATAAAGCCTTGCGAGTAGGTGCAGTCGTAAAGAAGCAGCTGACTGCCTCGGCGGGCATTACGCGCGTGATATACCTGTTGTGCGACACAATGGCAGTGGGCGATGTGCAGTGGGCGCTATGGGTATCTACGTTATCTGTAATGTGCTGCGGAAAAGTGCAATGGCGTCGATATACCTGGAACCTACACCGCAATGTTCTACTGAAAAGTAAATTGTTCGATGACGAGAGTTTTTTTTTTTTTTGGATATAACATTATGATAACAAAGCCATGATACCCCAGTGGTAAAGACGATCACCTCCTATTCGGGAGGTCGCAGGTTCGATCCTGCACCTCTAACTATTCGAAGCCATGTAGGTACCCGGATATCATAGACGTATAATACTCGTGGCTATGACTGTGTGCAATTAGAGCTAGCCCGAACACAGCAAATAAAATAATTTTTTTCAGGTGTAATTATAGAGATGTCCGTGCGATTTAAAAAACGCGCGGGAAAAAAGTTTTGATTTGATACAAATTGCAAGATGAAATTCCGTACGCATCAATCAGGTGAACGCGCGAATAATAATTCGCGAGAATAAAGATCGCAGTGCGCTACTCGGTGGGGCTAGGCCTTTAATATCTCTTACTTTAACATTAAAGTTCTCTGTAATATTCTCAAAGGCAATACTCAGTACTCAAAGGTGTGTGAACTCTGCCAATTTTCACTTAAACAGCGTGGGTCTACCCATTGTGAGAGGAGACCCGTGCTCAGTAGTTGGCCGGCGATGGGATGATGATGATAACAATAAAAATATGGTCAAATACCTGAAAAATAAGAAGCTAACTTTGAATCACACTTCAAGTCATCTTTCCAAGAATTATTCGGTTGACAATAAAGGGATAACCTGTATGGATTATCAGATTATGATTTCACGTCTACGTTTGTCTCACAGATACTTAGTAGATACTTCCGTCCGTCAATCCTACTTATAAGCATTTAACCATCATTTAACATGAACTTTTTAATCTACGTTTAATCTGAGATTTGTCTTGCTTAAAAAATATTTATCTAACCAAATGTAACCAGGGTATTCCCAATCCTTAATTTTCGTGTCTCAAATAAGTCTCAAATCTGATAAGTTATCTATGATTCTTCTCTTCGGTGTCCATTCAGATTGCAGAATACCTACTGTCTATAGAACCACAGTCTACACCCTACACCGCTCACAGTTTGTAAAATATGCTTGGACCTTAGGTAAATATCGCACATTTAAAAAAATAGCACTATACTAAAATTGGCACTATCCAAAAGCTGTAATTCTGCAAGAACAAGTGTAAATTAAAAATTTATAACACCCCCGACAAGTGAAAGTTACAGTAATTAGAAAAGAGCTGATAACTTTCAAACGGATGTACCGATTTTCTTGGATTATAGCTAAGAACACTCTCGATCAAGCCACCTTTCAAACAAAATAAACTAAATTAAAATCAGTTCATTGGTTTAGGAGCTACGATGCCACAGACAGATACACAGATACACACGTCAAACTTATAACACCCCTCTTTTTAGGTCGGGGGTTAAAAAACAGGTTCTTTGTAAATATCCTTTTCTGGATATCTTCTATAATATGTCTTATGACTAGTGTCACTTTATGCTTTGTCGTTTTACTAGAGAGAGCCACCGTGTGCCAGACCTTCGCTTAATAAAAGCTGAAAGTTTCTCAACGTATTGTCCCCAACACATGGAGGAACGATCAGCGACTATGAAGTTTAGACCATGGTGGCTTTGGGAGATAACAGGTAATAAAGTTGTAAAATATCTTAGTCAAAGTATACCTACATAAAGTTTAGTTTTTTATATTTTCTTCGGAATAGTTTTTATTACAAATCACGTTATACATTGCCAGACACTTATTAGTATCATGGCAACCTCCTTAACCCCCAAAGTCTAAGGGTGTCTGGCAGGGGGTTGCCACCACACTAAATATCTGGCAATGAATCGACTCATAGAATAGGTATGTATGTTAAAATTATCAATTTGGTTTTATTTTTAAAAATGTTATTATCAACACGACTGTACACAGTGCTGTGGTTCAGTTCTAATAACGCGGTCGCGGTGGGCACACAAAAGAACAGAACTTACTAAATAAACACATAAATATTAAATTATGTGCTTTTCATTTGTGTTCCATTTACTCTATGATGCTAGGTAAGTATAGTAGGTACGCGACAGGTTGAGATGGCAATCGGAGTATGAAGCGGGGCGACCGACGACGGCCCGAACACCCGCACATAGATATTAAAATAACTTATTTTCACTATAGGAATATATTATAGTCCACGTTACAATAATTCGAATAGAGCTAAAATTGCTAGGAATGTTTGGAAACACCAACATAAATGAATTGTAAAAACTAAAAAGTCCTCATAGATCCCATATTTCAAAAAAATATATACCTACTTATTCAAGGTCAAAGTTCACAATAATGAGATTTTCCATTTTTCAGCCGGTCCTTAGCCTTCCTCATTCAGCCACTTCCCGTCATCCTCTTTATATTCGGTCCATCATTCTGGAGCACCACGCCACCACACGCTAAACTCGGTCGGACTTTTTGGCTGCAACGACTATTGCGACTATATGCGATAGCGCCTCTATGATAGACAAAATATCCATACTTCCATACTAATCACACTTCACACTAATATTATAAAGGCGAAAGTTTGTATGTGTGTGTGTGTGTGTGTATGTTTGTTACTCCTTCACGCAAAAATTACTGGACGGATTTGGCTGAAATTCGGAATGGAGATAGATAATATCCTGGATTAGCACATAGGCTACTTTTTATCCCGGAAAACCAAAGAGTTCCCACGGGATTTCGAAAAACCTAAATCCACGCGGACGAAGTCGCGGGCATCGGCTAGTATTATAAATGCGAGAGTGTGTCTGTCTGTCTGCTTTCATACTTTTTATCACGAAAAATCAAAGTGTTCCTACACGGGATTCTTAAAGGCCTATCCGTTTATCCGATTCATATGGTATTTAGTACAGTGAATTAGCCTGAATCCCGGAAATTGTTATTAGTAGGCAACCTTTTATCTCAGGAAATCAAAGAGTTCACACGGGATTTTAAAAACCAAATCCACGCGGACGAGGTCGCGTTTTGTAATTTTTTATTAATCTAGTTTTGTAATTTTTTTTAAAGATTTATTATTATGGATGTTACTACTACTAAGTAACTAATCAATTTTTCAAGAAACGGTAATATTTCATTAGCCGTTTACTAGTAAATCGTCAGATAAGCTAGACTCAGATTGACCCTGGGTGATAATTTCAATAACTTCAGCGTATTCACCCTGATGTCGGTGTCTTGTCGTCTCACTGTTTACTGTTTACATTTCATTTAAAAGAATGATTGTGGATTTATCACAAAATGTTATCTTTCTGCTTAAAATACCTACGAATAAGTTATAATAACAAGAATATGATAACTAAAAATTTTAAAAACCCCCGACACAGAAACCTCTTTAAGAAAACTAGAAAAGAGCTCATAACTTTCAAACGGCTGAACCGATTTTCTTCGATTATCAAGCAAGCCACCTTCCAAACAAAAAAAAACTGAATTAAAATCGGTTCATTCGTTTAGGACCTACGATGCCACAGACAGATACATAGAGACAGATACACACGTCAAACTTATAACACCCCTCTTTTTGGGTCGGGGGTTAAAACGGCTAATTGTAACTTTTATTAAAATTTAAAGTTGCCCTTAGGTAATTTTTAATTCTCTACCTACGAACGGACAGCGGAGTCTTAGTAGGTTCCTGTTGGCACCTTTTGGGAACGGAATTTTAAAAACCAACATCTCATTTCAAAACTATTTACCATCGCGATAAAGAAGGATAAATGAAATAAAATACAAACATGGCTGGCCGTATCGGCTTGGGCGTCATCGTAATTGATTTAGTCTGTGCGTCCACTATAAATCAGCTTTTATCTACCCTATCGCCACTCTATTGTTTATGCTTTATCATCTGTCATAGCTCATAGAGACTTTTGTTTTTTTTGTTTTAGTGTGAAACTGCCTTTAGGCACAGTAGAGATAAGAGCTCTGGATTTTTGGTTGCTTGTTTTTGATCTAGCTTTTATTTCATCATCATCATCACTAACCCATCGCCGGCTGACTACTGAGAACGGGTCTGAAGTAAAATGCGGATTGGCAAAGTTCATACACCTTTGAGAACATTAATTGGTAGGCATGCAGATTTCCTCACAATGTTTTTATAGATATTTATTTAATTAACATATACATAACTCCGAAAAGTCCTGTGCGTGCCCGGGATCGAACCTCTGACCTCCAGACTAGGAGGCTGACGTGTTGACAACTAGGTTTTCACTGCTCACAAAACTTATAAAACCATAAAATTATTTATATTGTCTGATTAGGTGCAAAAGCCCTTCTCAAAAAGATAAAAAGAAAAACTGCAGCCACCCGGGTCCCTTCAATATCGCTCCAAACTTGCAAAGGGATAAAGTAATCAAAGACTTTCTTCATTGATCTACCCCCTAGTAGATATCGAGGAGAACTCTACAAACTTTAATAGATTTTTTTAAGGTAAAGGTACGGATTTAATCGCTTTTTTGAAAATAATAGAATTTTCACATTCCCTCCACTCCCACCTAGCTGTTCAAACAAAGTACTTAATTATTTTTCCCCGTTTCCCCCATTTTTCTCGGTTCAGCGTACCTAATGCTGTGTACACACTAATTTCCGACGGCGACGAATTTAGGGATTGCCGTAAATTGAATCCGGACATTGAAGCAGCAGATTCGATAAAGCGCAGAGAACGCGAGCAAATGTTTGAACGGTTTGACTGCGATAATTCGAAAACGCCTTCCTAATTCCAGAACACGGGACGCTGGCTGCATAATTATTTAGAAAATCTCAAACGCTCCTTGTAAGGATGACGTGTAGCGCCATCTATTAGCGGGATATGTAAAACATGTGTGACACCACCTTTGTCCCCCGCGCACACCCCCTCCCTTTCACCGCGCTCCCTCGTTCATTCACTTCTTGTCTCACTCAGACGTCCACCCGGTTAGTCCCTCTCCGCGCGTTGTAGCGGTCAAACGCGTGTTGCATTATGATATTTTCGTAAATATCGTTACCATTTGTTTGAAACAATCGCCCAGCTGACTGTGACTTAACAATAACTGACTTCCAAACTGTACCCGGATTCTTTTGAAGTTGTCCCACGTGTAATTCAAGTGGGAGCGATCGTCAAACAGTGAAGAAATCTTCGGTGTCTGAATGTAAAAATACACGCGTCGTCGTCTGTTTCCAAAGCGTGTGACTGATCGATACTTTTAAATGATAACATGGATTCAATTAGGTGTTGTTTAAGACATCGGTGAAGTTTGTGTTAATTAATACAGTGTTGTGCTTTGCGTGGAATTTAGTGTCCGCTCGGTTGAGAAACGGTGAGTTGAAATTATCGATTTGACGTACCTATGGTCTTATCCCTTATCAAAGTCGGGATTTGTTTTGTTGATAAGTAGCCAGCTAGATAGCCCAATATATCTTCCAACGCGAGTAGATTACGATCGATCCAGCATGCCGTCGGAAGGTCGTGGCTTGTACACTACCTATGCTCGTTTATCTTTATTGGGGTATTGTTATGTTGTTTGTGTTACTTGTTTGTTGACATTGCACTTTGATTTAAGTGTTGGGTAATCATTTTTATTTTGGTCACTTAACAAGTTATCAGTGATTACCTACCATGATTACGGTTAGGAACTTACTTTTTTTTTAAAGAGCAACTGCTGAGTTTATTGCCGGCTTTTTTCACTAGAATTTTCTTTCCGAACCGGTGGCAAAATCTTGAGTCAAGTTGTCCTTACTAATTATAAAAAATCATTTCATTTCAAACCAAAAACTGCATTATTCTCAAACGTAACTCAGGGAGGATAGAAAAAATGTACCTACCTGTCTACTTATGAGTACCTACCTACTAATTTTTCAGGTCCTATTGTCACTTCGGTATTCCTGAACTGTTTTATGCCTTCCAAAATAATAATTACTATTACTTAACTACTACCCAAGTAATTTCCTATCTTTTTCTATCAGAATGATACAAAAAAGTCATCAATGTTATAAGGAAATCTTTATAATAATTACTTGAGTAGGTACCTCCTACTTACCTACTCTTTGCATAATATTCTACTGGGTAGGTATGTACATGTACTACGTAGGTACCTGAACAGTTCTTAGATACATAATTAATCTACCTTGCCTAAAATCTGCCTTTTTATAAGTAGTAACTAGTACCTTGAATACCTAGATGAATTCCAAGCAAAGGGCAAAAATAATAAACGTAAAAAAATATGTACATTAAATGTTCAGTTAAAACTTTTACACTCATTTTACAGTTTACACCACAAGAGTTGCTGCAGGCATACGTTACACAATAGAGAATGTAAACTCTATAAAATTTAAATTTCATGAAATAAGGTCGTGGCGCCCCGCGAGAATAACAGAGAAAATAAAAATTGTTTATGCCCAAACGACCGGATACGCTGCAAGGAACAAACTTGAGCCCAGTATACAGTACAGTACACCATAAAAACTGTGTCTATCGGACAAGTCCTGTTTTCTGTTTCTGGTGGCTAATTTGACTCGCCCTATAGTATTACCACTTTTTAACCGACTTCCAAAAAAGGAGTAGGTTCTCAATTCGTCGGAATCTTTTTTTTTTTTTTTATGTATGTTCCCCGATTACTCAAAGACCCCTGGACCGATTTGGAAAAAATTTTTTTTGTTTGAAAGGGTATACTGTGCAGGTGGTCCCATATAAATTTGGTGAAGATCTGATGAATATCTTTGGAGATGGAGAACAGAACTCCTCAATGGATAGGAGCAAATTGCTCGAGATCAGTGTAATAGCTTAGTAAACAGTAGGGTTTTAACTGGGCATAGCATATTATAGTACAGTGGGGCCACTAAAAATTGTGAAATAAAAAATTTTCAAAAGAAAAATAAAACCGACTTCAAAACCAAAAACACTAAAAAGTAAAAAATTACTTTTGTTTAGCTACACTTGTAATGTGCCTAGGTATGAAGTCGGGCGAGCTTCACTCTTGGATTTCTAATTTTGTTTCAATATGCTCGCTCGACTTCATACCTAGGCACATTACAAGTGTAGCTAAACAAAAGTAATTTTTTACTTTTTAGTGTTTTTGGTTTTGAAGTCGGTTTTATTTTTCTTTTGAAAATTTTTATTAGTCACATTGGCAAAATTCGTTTGCGTAGAAAAGCGCGACCTTAGGGCGTTTTTGGACGCATTCGTATTCGTGTCCTAAAAAAAAAAGATTCCAATGAATTGAGAACCTCGTCCTGTTTTGAAGTCGGTTAAAAATACGATTCAAAGTGACTGCCCGCGTTTTGTACGTACGTTTTGTATGGCGGCCACTTTGGATCGTATTTTTGAATGCCCTAACGCCGAAGTCACTTGCTTAAACGGCGAAGGAAAACATCGTGCATGCCTGAAAGTTCTCCATAGTGTTCTCAAAGGTGTGTGAAGTCTGCCAATCTGCAGTCAGACAGCGTGGTGGAATATAGCCCAATAAACCTCACTGTGAGAAGAGGTGTATGTAATATATTTTAATTAAAAAGAAATTGAAAACCTATGATTGCGATTTGCACTGCACTTTTTCAGCCCGCCACATCAAAGCGCGTAAAATTCGTTTTTTATTTTATGTATCAAATGACTCTCGCGCCATCAAGACGAACCTAGTGTTTCATTTACTAGCCGATGCCCGCGACTTCGTTCGCGTGGATTTAGGTTTTTCGAAATCCCTTGGGAACTCTTTGATTTTCTGGGTTAAAAAGTAGCTTATGTGATAATCCAGGATATTTTCTATCTCCATTCTAAACAGCCAAATCCGTCTAGTAGTTTTTGCATGAAGGAGTAACAAATATATACACAGTACACATATACACACAAACTTTCGCCTTAATAATATTACTAGTGTGATCAAAATCGAATGAGACGTTGAGTAGTTACGAGTGTACATAGGGACAGACACATACATACAGTCAAAACACAAATTCCTCCTTTTGGGCTTCGCAGCGGTCGGGTAATAAATGACAAGCATGAATTCCAGAATGTCTACATGTCTATGTCATCCTGTTCTATTCGAAATCCCTCTATTTATCCCGCGTTTCAAATAGCCCAGCTCACCGCAAGTGCGTTGCACTCAGTAGCCGGACCAGCCATAACATCTAGCTACAGGCTACGCTGGCTATAAGCAATGCACTTTCTCATTTGCAAGTCGAAAATAACTAACAACCCGCCTGAGTCATGCCTTTATTTACGATTACCTTCACGCCTACTTTCGCGCCTTCCTTTCGATATAGCGATTAGCGGGAATTAATCCATCGATGCTAACGAGATTCATACCGTGAAGGAAGCTCGTATCTTAGAAGCTTTAATTATAACTATTTTTTAAACAGGTAGAAAAAACCACAATAAGAACAACAAAAACGAAAACAAATAAAGAAAACAACGCGTTTTATGAAATTCGATCCTTGAGGATGTAAAAATTAATTTGGAGTTCCCGCGACTTCGGAACTCATTGGTTATTCAAAGTACTTAGCTTATATTATTCGTGTCACGTGAATCCAGGTCTTGTAAAATTCTCGTGAGAAATCTGATTTTCCGAGACAAAAAATAGCCTATGTCCTTCCTCGAGATGCAAGCTGTAACAAATTGGACGTATGGGCCGTGAAAAACTAGCACTAGGACAGACAGACTCACTTTCGCATTTATAATATATAATATTAAAAGCCTAATATACATATTTATTCCGCGATTATTTCCGCGCCTTCCTTTCGATATAGAGATTAGCGAGAATTAATCGATCAATGCTAACGAGATTCATACCGTGAAGGAAGCTCGTAACTCAGAATAAGGTATCCTTAGAACAACAGGTAGAAAAAACCACAGTAAAAACAAGAACAAATAAGGAAAATAAAACGTGTTTGACGAAATTCGATCCTTGAGGATGTAAAAATTTATTTGTTTAAATTTATTCTAATATTATAAATGCGAAAGTGTGTCTGCCTGTTTGCTAACTTTTCAAAACTCATTAGTTTTACCGACTTTGATAAAATTGGATAAACAGCTTACATCACGGGCCTATAACCTAAATTCAGCAGGTCGATGTCGTCGTGTCCATCATCCCAGGGACGAGCATACGCTACTTAATAACCTAACCAAATCAGCCCATTCGTCGCAACGTCATCCCAGACCTAAACCGTAGTCCGAGCCTCATAAGAGGCACCACCCTTAGGAAGATTTTGCTTCCCAACCTCTCCAATTATTTCTTCGAGTCCAAGGTCCAAGGCTCACCCTCAAGGAGCTTCGCGCTTGCCACATCGGCTATAATGGCAAGTAGGGACTACAAAATCAAAATTAAAAAGTCTAAATTCATACAAAATACGTTTAGGACGCGAAATGCCTGTTTGTCTGGTGAAATAGTCAGTCGTGACAGTAATTATGGGGTTATTCACACCATTCCTTGCCTCACAATACACTTTCAGCACAATATACCCTGACACGAGGATTCATGGGCGCTGCAAATTTATGTGACAGTTTTCTTACATTCGGAATAACTAAACATGTGCCGGACTACGAATAATATCCTATTTAAATGGAAAATGCAAAATATTCGAATTGTCTGTGAGATTTATAATGTATCTTTTAATTCAAAGTTATTGTTAGTTATGTAGGTATATATACTTAGTTACAATCGCTTACACAGACAGAAAACAGACAGACCAGCCAAGGTCTGCACCCCTACATAATCGAAATTCCACAAACACGTACGAAGCGACTTGCTTCTTCGTTTATAATTCCGGATTCCTTCCGGATATGCAGTCAAATGCATCCCTATTTACTTTTTTTTTTAAAAGATTGTGATGTAACCATAAATTCACGGTTTTCGATTTTTTCATTTACGTGTGCTATAAGACCTACCTACCTGCCAAATTTCATGATTTTAAGTCAACGGGAAGGATGGACGGACAGACAGACAGCAAAGTGATCCTATAAGGGTTCCTTTTTTTTTTTTGAGGTATGGAACTCTAAAAAAGCTCTATGGAACTCTAAAAAAGCTCTGCAGCCTGTGCGCTGTGCTGGGACGATGCAGTATGTTCATTGACAACCATACAGCACCTTGAGTAAACAGTCCCAGGCGATGGGAACTGTTTAACCGTTACTGCTTTGTATTATCTGACACCTCCTAATTGCAGGTGGGGCGCATGAAACATATTTGTGCTTATTTGAACGGATACACCCAGGGTTGCTGACCGGAGAGCTAATGAACGGCGTCGCTACAGTTGCCATATAGTTCACCTCATTCCGGGATAGTTTTAGTACTCACTTAAATCTTAAGGCACGTGACTCGCAAACAAAACTTAAATATAAATTTTGTGTAGCTACCCTTTTCTAACGGTATAATTATTATGTGAAATTTACTAAAAATATTGCGATATCTCAAAAGAGTCACCAAAAAAATATTGAAAACCCCATTACTGAAATAAAATTAATACCTAAGATAATAATATCTATGTAATGTACTCCATAATTTAAGTTCAAATTAAACAGTTTTTATCAAAATTTTCAAATAACTGAATGGGCTCCTGCGGTAATGGACGGTGCAAGAGGGGTGAGACTGTTGCCACAACTGTTGACGCAGCCTTGCCTGAGCTCCCGCGTCACGTCATCACACCCCTACCGCACCACTCTTTGCCGCAGAAACCTACTCAGTTATGCGTTATGCCTGTAAGTATAACTACTTACACTCTTTGGGGAAAAAATTAACTTAGTAATAAGTTGCCAATAATAATTATCCATTCATTCGTTCATACATTGTTTTGGGAAAGTCTTCTAAACTCCAAAAGTTTGGCCACCCCAGTCACGACTCAGAGCTAACCATCGACATCGCGGTGTTGTCTCTCTGGTGGAAATCTATAGACCGCACTTTTACTTTGCTTAGACTTAAGTTTCAGTTAAAACGAGACAGATTTATGACAGCGGTATAACGCTGTCTCGTTTTAACGGTATCTTAAGTCTGAGCAAAGTCTAAGTGCGCTCTATAGATCCCAGCCTCAGTCACGGGGCCATTTACAAATTTGTGCGCGCATAAATTCTCTGTCGGATTACACGCGCGGGTTTTTCATTTGCATTCATTGTTCGAGCCGCGCCTATTAAGACGTGTAAGGCATTGCTAGATTTATTCTTGTGAGTACTTACATCGACGACTTATGCACGCACTCGTTAGCACGTCAATTTAATAGGGTTCCGTACCCGAAGCACAAAGAGTGCCAACGGGACCTAATTACTAAGCCTCCGCTGTATGTCGCTAACAAATAATAATATTATGTAATAAAATTAAAAATGGCCGCCATGTTTAAAAAAATTAAATGTACTTACTTTCATAAGGGAATATTAGGGTACTAGATAATGTCCACGCCTTCGTCCGCGTGGATTTGGATTTTGAAAAATCCCTTGGGAACTCTGCTTTTCTGGGTTAAAAAGTTTCTAATAATTGTAATAAAAAAATTCTATTCTGTCCCCGACATGTAAGTTAACTAAGGTAACTATTGGACCGTGAAAAGCTAGCAGGCAACCAGACACTCGACCACCAGACCAGGCACTTTCGCATTTCTAATAATAATTAGTATGGATTATGAGCCTAATTTTACGAGTAGTTATTTTAAATTTTTAGAAGCATTGTTTATAGTCAAATTACTTTTTGTAAAAATGTTACTTTACCTATGTAAAAGTTTTCATTGTCAACGCCACACAATGCCTATTCAGGGGGTAAATTAAAACATCGCGACTTCAACAATACACCAACTTCGCAATTGTCTTAGGAGAAAATGTGTAAACGAACCAACAAACAAACAGTCTGTTGAGCGAACCAAAAAAAATGTTAAATTAATTTTGCCCTGCTGCTTGTTTCCTTGAACTTTCTTTCGTTATAATTACTTTTTCTAGAGTTGTGTAAACTTCAGCATCTCAAAAGAAATAGGATCATTTCGTTGCGTCTATCCGTCGTGCATGTCAAGGCCCGTCAAGGGAATCAAAATCTATAGAGTACTTCCCATTAAAAGTGTTATTTCTTGTACGATGGTACGTAACGAGTTAAAAACTCGCACTTGACCGGTTTATTCTTAGACTTGCAGGGTTGTCGCTGGATTCATGCCACCTCATAAATTAGATTTTAAAATAAATATCTTTTAACAGTTATTCATCATCATCATGATCAACCCATCCAATGAGAAGGGTTAGGCCTTAGACGGCCACGCTTGCCAAGTGTGGATTGGCAGACTGTGTGTGAAGAAAAATATTTTGAGGAAACCTACATGCCTGAGATGAGAGTTCTCCAAATTGTTCTCAAAGGCACTGAGATGGCAGATTATGGCCTAAATTCTTCTCATTTTGAGAGGAGACCCGTTCTCAGTAGTGGGCTGGCGATGATGATGAATGTACTGTGTCTTTATAATTATTCGCTAAACGGAAATATTGTAATCACAAGTAATCAATCAGTGTCAAAAGTAAGTTAGGTAGGATTAATCAAAGGTGTCACATCCGATACACATTACACGACCTGCCGACTATAATCATTTGCTTTATTTTTATAACTATACCTTTATACTTACCTACTTAATATAATGTTGATTGATAACAGCATTCAAACCGCTGGATTCCAGTGAGAGTCGTAACCACAGATCGTAGAATGTTGTAACCTAAATTATTATTCTAAATTCTAAGAACATTGCTTCACTTTACCCACAGTATTTAGAAAAGTCTCTAACCGTAGTTTTAGGAGTTAGTTTTTAATTTAGGTATTAGACTAGCGCTTGGCTGCAATCAGACGAGTTAAACTCCGAGTACAACGCCTCGAGTAGTTTCTGCCCATCTCATCTACGAGGACTCAGAACCTTTACGCATTTCAGCCAGAAATTAGCCTGAGAATCCTCCATAATGTTCTCAAAGGTGTGTGAAATCTGCCAATCCGCACTTGGCCAGCGTGGTGGACTATAACCAAACCCTTCTCTGAGAGAAGACCTGTGCTCTGTAGTGAGCCGGCGCGGCGATGGACGGATTTCCTACCTCACGATGATGAGGCAGGAAAACTAAAGTGTACGGGGATTCAGAACCTTTCGAAAAGCTCAAAATTGGAAAATATTCTTTCAAAAATTGAGCACAGAATTTTACTGTTAAAAATGAATCAAATAGCCTCAAGTTTCCCCATCACTTGTCCAGCCAGTGAGCTATTAAGGGCGAGGCGACCCGCTGCGCTACCGCGCTGGCGTTCATTTATTAAATTATTTATACATGCACCCACGGCCCGACCTGCCCCGACATGGCCCACCCATCGCTTACGGACTACGGTGTTCGATACGTTTCACATTTTTCCCTTCCTTAGGCACTGACTGCATGGGATGACACAGCTTACGATGCCACAGTTCGGCTATAGTTGGCCAATTTCTAGCTCAAGTATTTTTACCCTACTGTTAAAACAGGCAGAGTCGCGCAGGTTTACTTCAATTAAAGGAGAATTCTAATTAAAAGAAAAGCAACATTTCACCACTTTGACAGCGTTCGACACAGGGGGCACCGATAAAATTTACAACCCAATACCTACTACGGCAAAGCCAAAAGAAAGGGCTAAGATTTAAGCAGTCTATGTAGGTTTGTATTTATGTGTGTTCCACCGCAACGCTTAAACTACTGAGCCGATTTTGATGAGTAAGGTGTCAATCGATTTGTAATTATGGTCCGGGTGACATTTACTCCGGGGCTACATTTTATACGAAAAAATCGACCTGACGAATATTATAACCAAAAACCAAAACGTGGGGGTTTCTAAAATTGTTCTTGCTTTGTAACAAGTGGGATAAAATATAATGAAAGAGGAAAAAATTCTGAGTTCATAAATTATATAAATAAAGTACATAGTTACAATGTTAAACTACACCTAGCGACTGGAAAATAAACTCTTTAAACTTGAACCTAAGTATTGCGGTGTTTCAGTGTTATCATAAAATTAGGTTTTCTAACATGAATGAAATGGGAAATAGTACTTTAGCTCTTTATGATTATGTGTACAAAGGTGCGGTTAATATTCAGCAATTGGTCGTTTACTTAATTTAATCCTATAACGTAATCCAATAAGCCAAGTTTACTCACTTCATCTGCGCTCTAATTTCTAAACGATTCCAGTTTCACAATAATTTTCGTCTAAATCTTAAGCCGAGTCGGCTATTCAAGCCGAACTTTTGCTCGCGCCATGTAACCCGAGCCTTAACAGTTCGGAAAGGTAGTTTATGACTTACTCTATGTTGTTTGGGGGATATTTTTAGACTATAGATTATCTGTGATGATATGAGGGCCAGTTTATACATAAATAAAATAATTAAGGTACTCATTTTAAATTAATTAGGGTGTAAGTTTTTTTGATAGCTCATGTCATTAATTAGAACCTGCCTAACAAACTTCTTGCAATATACTATACAGACCTACTACATGATACTCGTATCTCGTACAATTATTGTATACCTACATACTACAATGATCCACTTGTTAGGAACAAGCGCTCGTGAACTCCAAACACGTGTCCCCACAATGGGTTGTTTATTAAATATTCCCATCCTAACTCTCTGTATGGTTAATAACCTACCTTCTAATATATAAACAAACGGAAGTTAACCTCGCATTAACTAGCTAGTTAGTAGTTACGTAGTGTCAAAATAACACGTTTAACTTTTATTTAAAACTAGCCTGTGTCCGTTCCCGGGACATAAGCTAACTCTGTACCTCATTAAAATCTGTTAAACTGTTGGGCCGTGAAAGGCTAGCTGACAAACAGACACTTTCGCATTTATAATGTTAGTATGGATATTTAGTGCCTTATAATTTTGCTTATAATCACACTAATATTTATAAAGGCGAAAGTTTGTATGTGTTTGTGTGTGTCTATGTTTGTTACTCCTTCACGCAAAAACCACTGGACGGATTTCGCTGAAATTCAGAATGGAGATAGATATTATCCCGGATTAGCACATAGGCTACTTTTTATCCCGGAAAATCAAAGGGTTCCCACGGGATTTCAAAAAACCTAAATCCACGCGGACGAAGTCGCGGGCGCCAGCTAGTTTTTACATGATCTTGAGTGACACTGATTGTATTCACATTTTTTGAAAATAATTCAATTTAGGCGGATGTAATATGGTCCTATTTTCCAAATGTGTTTCATTTTTACTTTTTAGCATTTTTAGGTCATTTTTTGGCAGAACAGTCGTGTTTTTTAATAATATAATTTGTTAATTGGATTAGTAATTTTGGATTGACCTTGTGTTATTGCACTAATTCGATATCTAACAGCAATTAATAACGATATTCTACTTTCCAAATCGTAGTTTCGGCCGTTATCAGAACAAACACGCACAAGTACAAGGAACATCCATCATTCACACAGATTATATTTGATGACATTTCCCTACGAACTAATCTCTTTGGCGGCGTATTAAGTATTAAGTAAAAGTAAGCTACTTTGCAAGGTACCTACCTACCTATTAAGAGCCGGGATTTAGATGAGTTTTTCGTTAGAAACGCGAGATTTCCATAATTTGCTTACTTAGCGACTTTACTATTAGAATGAAACTTTCAAGTAAGTGGTTTTATAATGTGGCCTTACCGAGTGACATAATATTCCAAACGGAAACTAAAGAGTTAAAAAAATGAAACTTTACCATGACAAATATTTAAGTTAGTAGGTACCTACTTATTTGCATTAAGTACAACTTTTTTGCTTAAAAATTGGGCCAGCTTTTTGAGTTTCAGGATTTTAGTAGAATATGTGGCACCAAAGATCAATTTTCCTTCTCTGTATATGGCACTATTTCGTACTAGGTATATGTACCTACCTCTTTATTTTGTCATGTTATATATGATTTATCAAACATCCTGTATAATGTATATTGATTGATTCAACGATTGCAATGGTACAAGAACAAGACAACAATAAACAATGTAATTTTCAAAGCAACAGAGTTACAGGCAATAAATCTAAAGTGGTCAGTAAGTAGTAACAGTTCTGCATTGCTCATTGTAGACAATTAGAATTGGAACATTATCTGGGCCAATTAATACAGCCCAGCGCGAACAGCACACTGATTGTACATTCCTGTGCGGTTGTAGACGGCAAACATACCAGAACAACGGCTTTCCTACAGATTTCTTGATTATATTATGGAATAAAGGTGGTCGTAGACTATATCATATTATGACTAGAGTCTAGACTTTTAGGTTAAAACTTAGGTTGAAATTATCAAAGATCATGACGACCTTTTAACTTAAAAGCTAGCAGACAGACACACTTTCGCACGGTGGACGGGCAGTACATAGTCCACCACGCTGGGCTGGCCAAGTATGGATTGGCAGACTCGCAGGCAACATCTATAGTTAAATAGGTAAATGCGAAAGTGTGTCTGCACGGGTCCCCTCTCAGAATCCTCAGAGGGGACCTGTCCCCTCTCAAAATCCTGAGAGGGGACCTGTGCTTAGTAGTGGGCCGGCGATAGGTTGATCATGATGATGATGATGATGATAATGATACTTGTTTAGTATGTTGATATTTCAATGCATAGATTAAGAAGGTAAATCGATGTTACTTTGTAACTTTCTTGCAATTTCATCCGCGTGCATTTAAGTTTATTAAAAATCCCGTGGGAACTCTTTGAATTTCCGAGATAAAAAGTACCCTATGTCCGTTCCAGAGATGTAAGCTAACTCTTAATTTCATCAAAATCGGTCGTGAAAAGCCAGCAGACACTCACTTTCGCATTTATATTATTAAGTATGGAATATGGATAGTAAGGATTTGACCCAGACAGTTATAATATCAATTATGTAGAAATATCAGGGCAATGTGTTATTTACTCGTAGATTCAACAACAAGTAGCCGGTATCGAGCGGCAGGCAATATCAATAAATCATCGGCGATAAGGCCCCGTTAATTACGTACGTCTACCCAATCGATCACCGATACGCCGCTATCGCCCGCGCGCCTTACATGTGTTCTGATAACTGCTAGAACCAGCTCCTTGGGCTGGCCACTACATGACTTCTAAATAGTAGTTTAATATTATGTACTGAAAAGGGCTGAGTAACTCTACGATAATATACAAGGAACCAAAACTTAATCACACTAATATTATAAAGGAGAAAGTTTGTATGTGTGTGTGTGTGTATGTTTGTTCACGCAAAAACTACTGGACGGATTGGGCTGAAATTTAGAATGGAGATGGATTATACCCTGGATTATTAGCACATAGGCTACTTTTTATCCCGGAAAATCAAAGAGTTCCCACGGGAATTTTAAAAAACCTACATCCACGCGAACGAAGTCGCGGGTATCAGCTAGTTCGCTATAATCCGCTAAACCAGACAAACCACTCGACGTACGTTTCTTACAAAGTTGCAAAGTCTTTGCAATTAGGCATTGTAAGGTCTACATCTCCTGAGGATGCTCCGGTGGCGGAGCGATACGTACTCGTACGTCGAGTGGTTTGCCTGGTTTAGCAGATTATAGCAAATTAAACTTTTGGTTCCTTGTATTTATCATGGAACTCCGCAAAATAACGCCTGCTTCTATATACAACATTCTACGGTAATACACAAACTTGGAATAGATCCATGCTAATTCGTTAAAATAAAGTAAGAAAACCTACTGTACCAACCTACGATGACGTCGCGCTAGTCATTCAATGATGATCACAATCTCCACGCGTCATTGAGCCAACAGAATTAGACAGGAGCCTATGGGTATCCTTCCCGTAAGTATCCTTTCGTCAAAATCGATTGAACGAATGGACTGTTAAAAGCTGACAGTCAAACACACCTTCGCATTTAAATAATATTAGTATGGATGTATATTGTATAACTTCTAATTGAATTGAATTGAAATTAAAAAAAAAAAAAAATTATTTTTATTTTTTTGTTTGTAAAAAATGGAAATATAGGCTTAACTTTTTTTTTTTAATCGTAAAATCATAAAATAAATTAATCTTTTTTTTTGTCAGCCCTAGCACAGACTACGGTCTATTTGGGCTGCCAATATAAAATTCTAAACACCAGTCTGTTTTTTATCTAGTGCTTTGGTCTATAAAAAATGGTGAAAAATATTTCTCTTTAAATTAAGTTTATTACTAAATAAATAAATAAAAAACTATAAATTTTACACGTTGGCGTGTTTGTATGTCCACCCATGAACCGACAATATCAAATGTGCAATCTAGGGCGGCGCAAGACCGTGGCGTGTGGAAGTCCCTACAAGAGACCTATGTCCAGAAGTGGACATCTATCGGTTGTTAATGATGACGATGTATCGCAGTGTCCACTCGAGAACTATTTAAAGAGTATTTTCGTACGCGATACGCGTTATCAGCTCTTATCACTGTTATCAGCAATCTGGGTACACGCTACACCGTGTAACGCCGCTTTTACAACTTTACGATATGTTTCCTCGCACCAATAAAACTCCTTCAATCTCGCTGATCGGCATAAAACGGGTAAATATTGTAAAAGATATAGCTATATTGCTGCTACTGTATTGCTAAGTGGCGTGGTTATTGTGTTGTTTACCTATCATTATTGCTTGCACTTAATAATATGTCCACTAGATAACTTCTAAATCCATACTAATATTATAAATGCGAAAGTGTGTCTGTCTGACTGCTAGCTTCTCACGGTCCATCCTTGACGGATACAGACATAATTTGCATCCCGGGAATGGGACATAAAGGCTTTTGGTCCTGGAAAATAATGAAAATTTCAAAATTAGCGCCATGAAAATGAAATAAAATTAGGAATTATTTCTTGTACGATGGTACGGAAGGGATGGTACGAGACCAACTTGCACTTGGCCAGTTTTTAGTTTAAATGATTAGCAAACTTACTTTAAGTTTTGGAGTGCATTTTACTAAACGAGAGCTGTGATAGCCCAGTGGTTAGAACGTCCGCCTCCTGATCGGAGGTCGGGGGTTCGATCCCGGGCACGCACTACTAACTTTTTAGTTATGTGCGTGTTAAGCAATTAAATATCACTTGCTTTAACGGTGAAGGAAAACATCGTGAGGAAACCTGCATGCCTAAGAGTTCTCTATGTTCTCAAAGGTGTGTGAAGTCTGCCAGTTTGCATTGGGCCAGCGTGACAGACTACGGCCTTAAACCCTTCTCATTATGAGAGGAGACCCGTACTCAGCAGTGATCATGATAATTTATTTTTGACATACGTATCATCCCAATTCAGGAACACGAAGTAGGAGTGTTTTTGTACAAAACTCTCAAGTCCAGTCCGCAAGGGGAGAGTCCCCGCCAGTGATTATGCCACCCCAATACCTTCCCGCTTCCCTTGCACTACCATTAATATCATTCTTAGCCCTTTTGACCCTCGCTGTGTTTTTACTTTTTACACAAGTGAACGCTTCGTAACGGCCATTTTGCTAGCCATTTAAAAAAAAATTAATCGTGAAACTAGGTACGAGTAGCTACTGAGTGTAGTGTACTGTTTTTGTTGTGGACTCTAGTCAGACCTGGGTGCGTTTGGAACCCTCGTAGCCTTAATTTATTAATTACTAGCCGATGCCCGCGACTTCGTTCGCGTGGATGTAGGTTTTTCAAAAATCCCGTGGGAACTCTTTGATTTTCCGGGATAAAAAGTAGCCTATGTGCTTATCTAGGGTATAATCTATCTCCATTCTATGTTAGTGTGATAGTGTGATCACTATTACACCTTACAAATTCAACAAACGAGAATCATAAAGATTGATATAAATGTTATAATCTGTTGCAAAACCTAATAAAGAAAGAAAAAATATACCTATGTGAAAATATTTAGTCACTATTGACTAAAGCTCGGCCAACACGTAACGTGTAACAAGTGAAATGAGCCATAAACAGAACCAGATCGCTTCAACGCCGATTCGCGATAAATTCCCTTCGAAATTTAGCATCCATTACATTGATATAGGTACAAAACCTGAAATAGATACCTACCTGTAGATTTCCTATGAAAATTGGCCGAATAAAGTTCTAAAATTAATGATAATCAGGTAAAACTTCCGGAATAAAAATAGCCATATTAATTATACGTTCTAGAGAGAGTGCCAGCGAGGGCCCAGACCTTTGTTATTTTATAAAAAGCTGAAAGTTCCTCTGCGTATTGTCCCCAACACAGGGAAGAACGATCAGTGACTATGAAGTTTGGCTCATGGTGGCCTTGGGAGAATAACACGCTGGCTATTCCATTCTTTCATTCTTCCTGGGTTTCTTTTCCGCACTTAGATGTAGCCGTCCGTTGTACGTGATATGAGAAACCTCTATTCCAAGGTCAAATCGGTCTTGTCATTGTGATGTAAAGTAAGAAAAAATATCCAAACTGTCACGGAAAACCAAAAAAATTGCGTCAATCGCTATGAAAAATCTCACAATCGATCAGATTTCTTGGAAGACAGGGCGTAATGTAAATGAAAAAGGGCGATGGTCTAGTGAAAAAAAATACTTTTACGAACTTTCCAAGTAGGTAATTGTGCATCTTGGATTTTTTTATATTCAATGATCCGAAATATAAATATCCCAGCGCACACGTGGTATTTTCGTTATCCTGCCATTAACCCGAGATGGGTGCAGGGATTCACGGGAAAATGGCCCCTAATGCTCATTAATTTAGGGGTAGCATTCCCGTGGGGCGCGGGTTCGGCTGGGATCGATTATTTGAACAAACAAGCTGGTAATAAATCATCCGCTCCCGGCTACCTGCGAGCTCGATACGAAAAAAGGGAGTTTTGAAACAAAAGGGAGTGACATTTTCTAGCGATGCCCGTGGACTATTTGGAAGTTTTGTTCAAATATTTAGCGACTGCTCGCTTATTTAAAAATCGGACAAGTGCGAGTCTGAGTCGCACACGAAGGGTTCCGTACCATCGTATAAGAAAAAATATGTATTTTTTTGTAATGTAACCACAAATTCACGGTTAATTCAGATTTTTTTCGGTTACGTGTGCTATAAGACCTGGCTTTCATGATTCTAGGTCAAGAGGAAGTACCCTATAGGTTTTTCTTGACAGACACGACAGACAGATAACGAAGTGATCCTATAAGGGTTAGTTTTTTCCTATTGAGGTCTAGGACCCTAAAAATTAAGCAAGTACAACGCCACATTGCATTGTTGACCAATAAATAAAACAATATTAGCTATCAACCTCACAATCACTAAAGGAATGTTGATTATAATAAGTGTATTAATATTCTAACAATAAAATCTCCAACAATTCAATGACCGCAAACGGGTTTATAATAAGTGAGTTTACGAGCGGTATCTAATTGAAATGCCAGTTGACATAACACCGGCCTAGCTGTTATAATGAAAGCTAAACTAGTTTTGTATCGAACTATCGATATCACATTCTTTTATCGGTGACAGGTTTGACGATGTCACATCACTTGATTTATGATGGTCCAAGATCCCACTATGCCAGACGTGCCTTATTATACCCGACTACAGCAAATAAGTGAGTTTTACGAGCGGTATCTAATTGAAATGCCAGTTGACATAACACCGGCCTAGCTGTTATAATGAAAGCTAAACTAGTTTTGTATCGAACTATCGATATCACATTCTTTTATCGGTGACAGGTTTGACGATGTCACATCACTTGATTTATGATGGTCCAAGATCCCACTATGCCAGACGTGCCTTATTATACCCGACTATAGCAAAGCCAAAAGGATGGGTTATGATTTTAGCATTCTATGTATGTATGTACATAATATGTAGGTTTGTATTTACGTGTGTTTCACCGTAGCGCCTAAACTACGGAGTCGATTTTAATGAATGAGGTGGTAATCGATTCACTATTATGGTCCGGGTGACATAGGATATACGAAAACTCGACCTGACGGATGTCACATCCAAAAAGTGGGGATCTTCTAAAAAAATTTTTGCTATTGTGTCGAGTGGGATATAAAATTCAAGAGGAAAAACTTTTCTGAGTGAAAAAAATGTATGGGATAGAGTAGTGTCAGGTACGTGCCTTTTTTTTTTCTTTTGAAAATAGCGTCATATAGCTGCGAGTCTCAATTTTTTTTTAATATGTAGATCGAGAATCAGTAATGCTTACTCATAATAACTCAATAATCAGTAATGTTTGCTCAGTAATAACTTAATTTTTACCATAATTACTTACCTACCTACTGGATCAAAAAATCTCCGTTACTCATATATTTATTTTAGTTACTATACGCCATCTTTCATCCAACCATTTCTCTCGTATTGTATCAATCATCGCAGAAAAGAAAGAAGTATGAAATATTTTGGAGTCGTCTCGTTTACGTCGCCCATTCCAAAAATAAAATGTCACTGACACCTATGCCTAATAGTGGAGTAAACGAAGCATTTTCGTCGGAAGTCCTCAGAAACAGCTCCGATTTTGATGATTTTTTTTTTAAATTCTTGTTTTTTATACATTATTTAAAATCAGAAACGTTTTGAAGCGGGGAAATATTTTTTTTATCCATATGTGCGATATTTATACACGAAGTCCAGAAAAACGCTACCTTCTCTTTGAGAAGTTGTAGAGGAGGTCAAATGCTACAAATGACCTCTAAACACTTATGGGCAAAAACCACCCGTTTTTGAGTCATTGATCGTTTTCAGAAAAATACGTATTTGTTTCTTTTAAAATTCATTAAAAAAAAAGTAAGGCATATTGCCGACTTTTTATTTAATTTCTAAGTACTAAACATCTCAATTAATAAGTGTGAATACTAAAATAAAAATAATCTTTGCAGGTTCCCCGGTTAGGGATCCAAGACTGTACCAGTTTCATAATTTCTATTGGGTTACTTTGCCAAAAAATTGATTTTTTTTTAAAGTTACAGAAATTTTTGGCCTACAAATTATTTGCAAAGCTTCTACACATTCTCAGCTATCTGATGATGTTCAAAACTTTGAAATAAGTTGAAAATTAGCTAAAAAAACGATAAAATAATAGCACAAGGGAGAAATTTCTTAACGCTTAAATTTTAAACAAATCGTTCCTATTGATCAATTGAGCTATCCCGTGGCCGATTTTATGATCAGACTTGACCAGATTATATATTCACAGTAAACTGGTACCTCTTTCTAAGTAGAGACTACCTCTAAACAAAGAAAAAACGATTTGTTTAAAATTTAAGCGTTAAGAAATTTCTTCCTTGTGCTATTATTTTATCGTTTTTTTAGCTAATTTTCAACTTATTTTAAAGTTTTGTACGTCATCAGATAGCTGAGAATGTGTAGAAGCTTTGCAGATAATTTGTAGGCCAAAAATTTCTGTAACTTTAAAAAAAAATCAATTTTTTGGCAAAGTAACCCAATAGAAATTATGAAACTGGTACAGTCTTGGATCCCTAACCGGGGAACCTGCAAAGATTATTTTTATTTTAGTATTTACACTTATTAATTGAGATGTTTAGTACTTAGAAATTAAATAAAAAGTCGGCAATATGCCTTACTTTTTTTTTAATGAATTTTAAAAGAAACAAATACGTATTTTTCTGAAAACGATCAATGACTCAAAAACGGGTGGTTTTTGCCCATAAGTGTTTAGAGGTCATTTGTAGCATTTGACCTCCTCTACAACTTCTCAAAGAGAAGGACGCGTTTTTCTGGACTTCGTGTATAAATATCGCACATATGGATAAAAAAAATATTTCCCCGCTTCAAAACGTTTCTGATTTTAAATAATGTATAAAAAACAAGAATTTAAAAAAAAAATCATCAAAATCGGAGCTGTTTCTGAGGACTTCCTAAGATTGGCTATTTTACGGCTTTATTTACTCCACTATAAATGCCAAAGAAAAATATGCGTTCTTCAAACGGATTCGTCACTCCATAAGATAACAACGTTGATATTGTCAGTTTTTTTTTCAGGAACAAGAAACAGGCCCACAAGTTTTGAGGGATTAAAAGTAAAGATTAGAGCCTTATTAAAAACTAGTTTATGCCCGTGACTTCGTCTGCGTTGATTTAGGTTGTTTTAAAATCCCGTGGGTGCTTCTTAATTTTCTGGGATAAAAGAAATGCCTATCTCAATTTCTGGGACGCAAACTACCTCTGTACCAAACATATTTCAGTTAAACGGATGGGTCTTCCGTGGGAACTCTTTGATTTTCCGCAAAAAAAAATTGCCTAGATCTCCGTCTCCGGGATGTAAACTAGCTCTGTACCCATCAAAATCGGTTAAACTGGTGGGCCGTGAAAAACTAGCAGACAGACAGAGGAGGATTATTATCAATTTTATATGCTTAAAAAATCAAATATGTAGTTGCTTTTACGTGAAGGAAAACTGTGGAGACGAGATGTGTTGTCAGTAGTGGACCGGCAATGGGTTGATCATGTTGATAAGTTTGACTCACAGAATTATAAATAAATTGACTCCACCCTTCCATATCACTTAATTTCATACTTAATTTTAATGGTTTCAATAACAAATTCTAAATCGTGTGGCAGGCAAAAATTTAAATAAAAATCTAATAATAGATTCATAAAGACAGTGTAATTTATTACATTTATTGTTTTATTTATTGCTAGTAGCGCATTAACAATAAATTATACGTAGTTTTGGGCACAAAAAATGCGACCCACGTCGGAAGAGCTATAAAAATGTTATCTTCAGATCTCTGCCGGCTCTTGGGCCCTTGTTATACCTTCGAATATGTCGTGATAGGTGTCCAACCGACGCGTTTCATAATACAAATAATTAAAACCAGTAGCTATCATTATCAACCGATAGACGTCCACTGCTGGACATAGGTCTCTTGTAGAGATCGACACTTGGGCACAGTCTTGTTACAGAAAAAAATATTGGAAAAAATTCTTTATTTTATGATAAACCAAAAACTAAAAAAAAAAATTGAATTAACAGTTGCTAAATGTAGAAAAATATTAACGGAAACTTTTGTGTTTTTGTTGAGATTATTATTGTAATAGTAATGATACATATAGGGATGGTATACAGTAGGATGTTGTATTATTTTATCTTGGATTATTTTTTTATGTACCTACTTAAAGGAAACCAATCCAAACAGTTCACTAGTCGTCTAATTAATTAATTATTATTTATTAGTTGATCTGTAACTGCGAAAATATTGTTCAAATAACACATTATCTAAATTCTAACACAACCTAACCATGGATTTGAGTTCATATGTATATCTTGATTACGCAATTGTCACTCAAACTGAAACTAAAGCAGTCAGGAGATATATTTTTATCTGAAAAATCACACACTGGATTGGAACTTGTAAGTTGTAACGGTTCCTTTGTTCTGGACCCAACGATGTATGGGAAATGGTCGGTTTCCTTTACGCAATTCAAAAAGTCATCCTTGCAACAAGAATTATCAGTTCTACTTTGCGACCGCCCAACAATAGGAAATTGCAATTGTTATAAAAGAGCTGTAAACTTTGTTTGTTTTATAACTTTATGAGTTTAGTGCGAACGAACAACCCCCCGCGTCAGCCAAAAACACTAGTTTTACACAAAACTGTCCCGTTTTATTGCAGTGCCCATAAAGTGGTTTAATTTTTACAACTTTCTGCAAAATTTTGCATTTAGTCGTATCTTTTATATACGAGTCTATAAAGAAGAATTCGGTCAGCCTTGAAATAAAATCTGGTGAAAATCAGCGCTGTATTACCTAGTCAAATATTGCAGCATTATGCGAATCAAATCAAATTAAATCATTTATTCAAATTGGCTACCATTTTGAGTGTCAATTGTGGAATTTGTAAGATAATGATGTCATGGTGATAATAAAGATTCGAGGCTCCGAACGCGCCCTGGTCTGAGAAGAAGCCCACAACAAACTCAGCCGCGCCTAGGCTAACGCAGTAGCGTCTTTAGCAACAACTAACAACACGGAACAACAAATTTCCCAACTCGGAGTTTTAATTTTTAGTTTCTAACATTTTTTGTATTTTCCCCCCTTGTATTTTTCTGTTTTTAGTATAGAGATTGTGTACTTACATAAGAATTAGCCACAATGTAATGGTAGGATTCATTTGATGATCCAATTATAGCGCTTTTAAAAGTTCATTAAAAAAAAAAGAAAAATACTCATAAATATTTCTGTTTGAGACACTTTTTCGCATTTATAATATTGGTATGGAAGTAGGTATGGCTTTTATGTTACTGTGTAATATGTACAAAGGCGGCAGTCGTCTCAGATTGAGTCGCTGGAGCAGAAAATTGGACGCGAAGACGTGCTGAGTGTTTACCAAGTATTACAGTGGGTATACAAGGGCGCCTACATACGAGCGTTTCTCCAGCGAAGGCTTTCGTGCCAATGCCACGACGACGACGCGACGGACGCGCATATCATCATCATTATTAACCGATAGATGCCCACAGCTGGACACAGGTCTCTTGTAGGGACTTCCAAACGCCACGGTCTTGCGCCGCCGCCATCTAGCGGTTCCTTGCATTTCATTTGATGTCGTCTGTCCACATCTATACTATCTATACTAATAAATAAAATTGGAGTGTCTGTCTGTAATTTCGAAATAACTACCTCATATTAAGCTCATATGGTTATTTGAACGATACCATAACTGAATCACACGTTTTTAAAATTTTTGTCTGTCTGTCTGTCTGTCTGTCTGTTTGAAAAGGCTAATCTTTGGAACGGCTGAACCGATTTTGACGGGACTTCCACAGGCAAGTAGAGGATTGACCAGGGCGTAAAATAGGCTACTTTTTTAACCGACTTTTAAAAAGGGAGTTATGTTTTTCTACCTATGTACACCGAAATCTCCGAGATTTCTGAACCGATTTGCGTCATTTCTTTTTTAATCGATAGAGGAACTTTGCGACATTGTTTCATAAAAAATTTGGAGTCCAACTCCTCAATCCTGATGCTGCAGGGGATCTGACCAATCCACGCGGGCGAAGCTGCGGGCATCAGCTAGTAGTGAATACAATCGCAATTTTTGTTATTGGCTTTTATGGTATTCTTGTTGCAACAATGCATTGTAGCCAATAGTGAGCGAGCGTCAACCAATCAGAGGTGATTGAGATTGTGACATTGTAGCTGTCAGTCTACCGCAATCGAGCTGCTGGTTCGCGGGCGACGACGAACGCCCGCTGGTAAAACGATAGCACGACGATAGTGTGTAGATTCACTAACCGCGGCGTGGCACGGCGGGTATTATCAGCCATGTCGCGTATTATGACAGCTGTAGCTGGCTGTTTGATTGCCTATTAAAACTTGCCTATTCAAAACGCCGGAACGATCAAATTGTTTCAATTACTTACAAGTTACGACTTCTATCTCAGTTTTGACGACATTTCTAGGATAGTAGGTACCTAGTACGAATGCCGTCCTCGGGAGTCAGGAGTTGGGACCACATGGTTGACCATTGGAATTCAAGTTTAGTCAATCTAAAGGTAAACAACGGAAAGCTGACTAACTGACTGACTGATCTATCAACTTACAGCTAAACAAACTATTGGACGAATCAGACTAAATTTGGCATGCAGCTATTATGGCGCAGACATCCACTAAGAAAGGATTTTTGAGAAATTCAAACCCTAAGTTGTGAAATAGAGATCTGTAGTCTTGTGTAGACTCACTGTAGACTTTATCACTAAGTTACCACTAAGGTATCATCGCTTATCACTAAGGAACGTGTTTATTGTATTCTAAAGACGCAATTCTAAGAAAGAACAACATAGAAGCATCATAGAAGTGTAATATAATCCATGAATGGACAAGGAAGACGTGTGTACCGCTTATCAGTGCACCATTGCACGCATACGTGTGTGGAATGAACTCGAGACAGCTCGAGAGGTAGAGAGGTAGGTACGAGATGCTAATCACGTATCCCGTAATACGCCATTATGCAGACACAACGGGTGATTCACTATTCGAGAATACTGTGTGCTGTAGCCATTGATCTTGGGAGAATGAGATCCGATTCAAGATAGGCAGCAATTACACCTGTAAGTTTACCTAACGTAAGTCGCTTACATGATTAACTTACGACTTTCTTTTGTTGTAAGTTAATTACGTAAGCTTACGTTAACTTACATGAGTAAAACTTACAGGTGTAATCGCGGCCTAGGACCAAAGTTTTCAAACAATGCGTGTCGGTGCTAACTATGGGCCTCATAGAAGCGGCCTTAGACGTATGCTTTCTTAGGTTGAAATCTATAGAGCGCACTTTGACTTTGTTTAGACTAAAGTTTCAGTTAAAACGAGACAGATTTACAGCGGTATAACGCTGTCTCGTTTTAACAGTGGCTTAAGTCTGAGCAAAGTCTAAGCGCGTTCTATGTATAGATCTCAGCTTTACACTTTTTATCGAGATTCTTGACGTCTTTATGCAATGCACTAAGGTTGTGTATGGTACATGTCTAAATCATCCTCTAAAGAAACCCCTATCTTGACTATAAATTCCAGTGTTCTCCCGAAAGTTAAAAGTCGAACCCTGGACCGTCCGAATAGTAAATAGCAATCTTCAACCACTAGGTCATCACCGCTTCACACATAATAACCCGTAAATGTAAATGCACATACAGCAAAGTAATTAAGAAAGAGCCGGGCACAAATGAAACGTCAATATCTTAATTAGTGAAAGGGGGTGAACTCTGTGAATGGGTCACTGATGCCGCCCCACTGGACTATTGTGCTACACCGTCTATACCCACTCTATACCGTGGAATACTTTATATTGAAGGGTGAGATTTATTTATTGCGCATATTACCTATCTGTCGCCGCGCCGGCTAAATTCTCTCACACTCAAACTCAAAATCATTTATTCAAAGTAGGGTACTATTTATGGTCATGGCCATGACCTTTTGATGGTCAGTATTGTTAGATTTGTAAAATGATATACTGGTGATAATTAATTACGTGAACTTAAAACTAAAGCAACGAGTTTAAATTCGTCATTACCTAAATATAATAACAAGTGTAAATTTAAAATTTTCAACACCCCCGACAAGTGAAGGTTACAGTAACTAGAAAAGAGCTGATAAATTTCAAACGGCTGAACCGATTTTTTTGGTCTATTCCGCACCTACGATCCAAAGTATCTGAGTTTTCCAAAACATCATTTTCAAATAAATAATTATGTATCTAGGCAACGTCCATCTTGACAGCTTGACATTTGTCAATTGACACTTGAATATTATGAACCTAAGGGTTATCTAACCTTCTTTTCTACAAGTAAACTAGAAAAGAGCTGATAACTTTTAAACGGCTGAACCAATTTTTTTTGGATTATAGCTAAGAACACTCTCGATCAAGCCACCTTTCAAACAAAAAAAGTAAATTAAAATCGGTTCATTCGTTTAGGCGCTACGATGCCACAGACAGATACACAGATACACACGTCAAACTTATAACACCCCTCTTTGGGTCGGGGGTTAAAAAGAGAAGCTAACTGACTGATCTATCAACGCACAGCTAAAACTACCGGACGAATGGCATGGACATAACTATTATAACGAAGACCTCCGCTAAGAAAGGATTTTTGAAAATTCAACCCCTAAAGAGGTAAAATAGGGATTTGATTAGTTCACACAAACGAAATCGCGGTCATAAGCTTGTTTCAAAACATAAAAAAAAAATCTAAAATTTTGCTGCAACAACTTGCTGCCAATCCACACTTCTCAACGAGGTGAACTACGACCTAAACCCTTATCATTCTATGACGAGACCCGTACTCAGTAGTGGGCCGGCGATGGGTTGAAATGATGTCTAATTGTCTATGAAACTCCCATAACACACCATTATTTTGCTCCATTAAAATTCGAATGAAGAGTTTGACTGCTATTATCATGAGCGCATTCAAAAATAGAATTCCACCATTTAACGAGGCGTCGTCAAAGCTTTTTATGACTACCCTCGCATAACGAAATAATTAAACCGAGCTATAACTCAAGTGTAAATCACAAAAAAGGATATTAAACCGTCAGAGAGGAAACCGAAAAATTAATAAGGAAGTTTTAGGAAGAATAAACCAAAAAGGGTCACAAAAAGCACAATCACTTGTGACCCAAAATCCGGCTAAGAGATTTGGCCCCGTGACCGCGCTGTGTATTGCTTATTTTTTTGTCAAATACATCGCTTTTTAGAGTTCCGTCCTCCAAAGTCCAAATCTAGGAACACTGTGATCTATTGGCTAAAAAGAACCACTGTTACTCTGTGACTTACTAGGTAGGTCCACCAATCCGCATTAGGCCAGACGATGATGGCCTAAACTCTTCTCATTCTGAGGGAGCTAGTGCTCAGTAGTGGGCCGGCGGATAAATTGATCATGATGATGATGATGAGATATTGTTATTCGTAAGCAGGTATACACAGGCACACCGAATAAGCACACAAACTGCTCCTGTTTAATTCCACGTTTGCAGACATTTGCATTGGCTATTGTAGCATACTATGTATTTACGCACGCACAACAGACGGAAACGTTTAAGAGCGGAAACCATCCCAGAAAGAAGAAAGGTACTATGTATTTTTCAGTGGATAGTTTTATATTTTTGAAAATCGTGCGATTATAGAAATTATTTTCTCCAATCCAAAGCAAAATTATGCACAACATCAACAAAATGATGCCCGCAAATTAGTCCGCGTGGATTTAGTATCTTAGAAATCCTATGGGAACTACGTATTTGATTTTCCGTGATAAAAAGTAGCCTATGTCCACTGTCCAAGTCTTTATTTACTGTATAGGTAGGTAGGTAGGTATATTCATTCAAATATGATCACTTTCACATTAATTATAATATTACTTAGTAATGAAAATAACTAAGTAGGGTTGGTAATTTAAGTAATTTTTGTACGGAACCGTCAGCTTGGACGGAACTTGGACTTGGCCAATTTTTGCGCCACAAATCGCTTTTTTAAGCGCGTAAATAAGTTAAAAAGTTAAATTCGTGCCGGAAAGAAGTTTTGCTGCATTATTGTTGTTCTGTGGCGCACAAAAGAAGCATTTTATAATCTGGGTCGCAAGTGTTTTGTTACAAATTACAATACAAATCTGCCATTTTGTCGTAGCCTCACGCTATTGACTTCTTAAAATGAAATTATTTCAATTTTTCATACTCTTAGTTTGCCAAGTAACTTGTATGCCTATTGAAGAGGATCTGATGCCAATTTTGAATGTCCGAATTCGGCCTTTTCGTTTCCTCCATGCCTTGGACAGCACTTAAAGCCGACTGTCCTAGTTAACTGATCCTGGTAAACCATACACACTGATATTTATTTCTGAAACACGCCCACAAAATTTAACTGAGTTCGATTGAAAAGAAAGAAAGTAAGAAAAACGTTTATTTCTTAAATTGTGTGTGTTTAATATCCAAGAGAACCAAACTAGGTTTGTATGGGAAGCGCGCTAAGGTAACTTCTCACGAAGTAAAGTAAGCAAGCAGTTTGTTGACCTATCCCAGAGGTTTATGTCGCTGCGAACTTCCTGGCCGCTGACCGCGGAGGCAGGCGCGCGCCGTAAAACGCCACACGTCACGTCCAGTTTACGACGCTGGCTTTATGTGGGCGCGACCGCACTAACTACGATAACTATGCAACTTTCCGACCGACTCAGTTTTAAAACATCACTTTTTATCCGACTACGGCAAAGCCAAAGGGAAGACCACTACCATACCACTTCCAGGTTAGCCCGCTTCCATCTTAGACTGCATCATCACTTACCACCAGCTGACATAACTTTTTAAACGGTTTGCGATGCTGAAGTTGCAATGGGCAGGGCACATAGTCCGAAAACACGATAGACGTTTTGGCCCCAAGGTTGGATAGAATAGAGACCTCGCATCCGGTCCACTGCTGGACATATTATACTGAATATTATTGTAAATTGAAGAATTGAAAAGAGCAACCACCGAGGTTCTTGCTGGTTCTTCTCGGTAGGAACGGCATTCCGAACCAGTGGTAAATTATTTGACGATTCAAAAGCACTTGTAAAAGTTTATTTGAATAAAAATCTATTCTATTCTATTCATAGGTCCCTACAAGAGACCTATGTCCAGCCGTGGACGTCTATCGCTTGATAATGATGATGATCACTACAGTAAAGTGATCTGCTTAAAATTAGCTTTGACATGCAAAATCGAGACTAGTGTGTACAGTGCATAGCCGCGATACTTTCAAACTTTAATTTTGCCCGAGATTGCGACCTAGTTACGACATATCGTAACTACTATGTAACCTATCATTAAAGTGCGGTAAGCAACTTTAATGCTAAACTTACAACCGACCAATCCTATGCCCTGATTCTATGCCGCGAAGCTTTGATGTTCAACTTAAGAGAGCTCTCCATGTCGCTTCAAGTCGAGAGCGCGAGTGCATGCTGTGCACCAACATTAACGGGCGGAACACCTCAAGAGTGAGATGGACGATGTTTTCACAACGCAAATCAACGTTTGGTATTACTTATCTATTTTGATAACTATTCAATATTTTTAAACAAACCTAACACGTTTGAAATTAGGTAAATAAAGTTTGCCTTATAGATGTTAGTTTTGCAATTTCGTTTATTTTTTCATGGTTTATTTACGCACAAAGTTGCCCCAAAATTTGGGCTAAGTTCGAGATATCTATACTAATAAATAAAATTGGAGTGTCTGTCTGTAATTTCGAAATAACTACCTCATATTAAGCTCATATGGTTATTTGAACGATACCATAACTGAATCACACGTTTTTAAAATTTTTGTCTGTCTGTCTGTCTGTCTGTCTGTCTGTCTGTTTGAAAAGGCTAATCTTTGGAACGGCTGAACCGATTTTGACGGGACTTTCACAGGCAAGTAAAGGATTGACCAGGGCGTAAAATAGGCTACTTTTTTAACCGACTTTCAAAAAGGGAGTTGTGTTTTTCTACCTATGTACACCGAAATCTCCGAGATTTCTGAACCGATTTGCGTCATTTCTTTTTTAATCGATAGAGGAACTTTGCGACATTGTTTCATAAAAAATTTGGAGTCCAACTCCTCAATCCTGATGCTGCTGGGGATCTGACCAATCCACGCGGGCGAAGCTAGTCAATAATCAGCTAGTCGCTAATAAATCGATATTTTAAGATTTAGAGCAATAAGTAGTAAATGAATATCGGCGTAACAAATACGTTTGTATGAAGAAGCATACACTTAATATGAAGTGTAACCTTAAGTCGATCCTATCCTGGGATCTGGTTATATACGAGAACGTCATTAAAATCGTAACTTTGTAGTGAGGGAATAATCCATTTTATAGACGACTAGCTGATGCCTGCGACTTCTTTCGCGTAAATTTAGGTTTTTATAAAGTCCATGGGAACTCTTTGATTTTCCAGGATGGTAAAGTAGGCTATATCACTCTCCAGGTCTTCAACTATAACTATGCAAAAATCACGTCGATTCGTTGCTCCTTTGCGACGTGACCAGACAGTCCAGACAGCTTTTAATGACGTAGACATCTGCTAAGAAAGGATTCTTGAAAATTCAACCCCTAGGACCTAGGTAGTAAAATAGGGGTTTGAAATTTGTGTAGTCCACGCGGATGAAGTCGCGAAAATAAGCTAGTTAAATATTTCTTATAGTACCTACTTATTAAAAAGTTAGCAAGAGACTTAGATTTACGTTTACTATTTTCTAAACCACATAAAATTATTTTTCAACACTATGAAAAATTCTAGTTTTCTCTTCCTTTAGCAACTCTTTGCACTCTTTCCTTATTTTACGACGTAGTAAACTGTAAATGACTACAAGAAAACCCGGAGGAAACTGTAGGCCGGCACGCGACCATCAAACCTCGGAATTCGTTGTCTCACGCATGGCAAATGTATTCAACCCCGAGATCCAACCCCTAGCGTTTTTGTTGAGCCCGCACTGTTTTGCTGTGGAAATCCTGATGACTAAGCGAACGGGGTATAATCCATCGAGATATTTTAATGGGTACGCTCCTTTACGATTTATTTGTTCTTGTTTTTGGATTTAGGTTTTTAAAAAATCCCCACGAAAACGAAACGTAATTCTCAGAATTACGTTTCGTTATCTTAGAAAATGAAAGAGTTTTCATGGGATTTCCGAAAACCATCCATCACGGACATCATCTTTTAATAACATAATTATTGTCACATCACATAATAGTACTTACAATGTGGCAACACATTGAGGACTAGTACTTCGTAATATGTTATCAGATTTTATTGCAGTATCTTGAAGTGGGTATGCAAATTTACTGAGATGGTGAGACCGGCCCATGTGGTTAGCGCATATTAACGATTCTATATTGGCACCGTAAAATTCTATGTTTGGTCCAAAAGAACAAATGGCGGTCTCCACATGAAGTCCGCTGTGGGGGGTGAGCGGGGCGTTCCCTTCCCCATTGCCATTTCAACCTGTCGCGTTACTACACGTACATCACCATCATCAGCCGGCTCACTACTGAGCAAGATCTCTTTTCAGAATGAGAAGGATTTGGCAATAATCCACCAAGCGGGCTAAGGGCTGATTGGTACACTTTACACACTTTTAAGAACATTATTGAGAACTCTCACTCTCTCTTATTATTTCCCTTCACCGTTAAAGCAAGAGATTCTTAATTGCTACAACACACGGGTTCCCCGGTTCAATACCTTATCTACGAAAATTTAGATATGCGTGCCCGGGATCGAACCCTGAACCCCTCAGCTAGGACGCCGACGTCTTAACCACTAGGCCATTGCCGCTAGATGACAAACAAAGCCTCCACTTGGTTATTATCAATCGAGTCGCAGAAAGCCGCTGGATACTTGCTGAATTTTGTTATGTGGGATATGTGTCCAGCACTGGACGTCTACCGGTTCATAACGACGACGTTGAGTTTAAATTATCTCTTCCAATCGCCCATGCCTTGCGCCTACCTACGGGTAATCCTAAATAGCTCTAATCAGGCAAAAGCTGGCCGAACGCCAACCGATCGGACGTCAACCTCCGAAACACACACACACTCACATAACGAGCGTTGTCACCGATGGACGATGAAAAATTACCCAAACTGTCGTTCAAGAATATTGCATGTTTTCTAAAAAAAACCGGTCAAGTTCGAGTCGGATTCGCACACGAAGGGTGCCGTACCATCGTACAAGAACTAACACTTTTTACTTTTTTTAACCGACTTCCAAAAAGGAGGAGGTTCTCAATTCGTCGGAATCTTTTTTTTTTTAATTTTCATGGCGGCCATTGTGAAATTTTGGAACCTGCATGCCTGAGAGTTCCAGACCCTTATTCTAAGAGGAGTTCCGGTGCTCAGTATTGAGCCGGTAATGGATTGATGGTACCCGGCTGAGTTTGTTGTGGGCTCTTCTCAGACTTGGGCGTGTTTGGAATCTTTAGTTTTTTTACTTAATTTATTATCACCACTGTATCATCTTACAAATCTAACAATTCTGACCATCAAAAGGTGTACAATGTACCTACTTTGAATAAAAGATTTTGAGTTTGATGATGATGATGAAATGAGACCTCTTCTTATTAACTTAATAACTGCGTTGTTACAGCCAGACTAACAAATAGTTTTCAGATACCGAATCGACAGTTACATTTAACTGCGACCACTTGACTGCGAGTGAACCACTTCATTAGCATTCATTAGTCACATTCAATATTAGCTTAGCCGAGATGATTCAGGCGCTGTGATTAATAGCCAACAGACGAATATCATGTTGAAACCGCAGAGTTATCATATCGCTAGAGTAGCCATCTTCCCACTAGACTGGTGTACAAGTGCCCACTGTCGTATTTTGTTGTTCAACTTCCCAGTAGATCGTTTTCGAACCCTTATTACAGTCTTAACTTGTTTTGAACGCCTTGCATGAAATAAATAATGATAATAATCAATGGCAGATTGTCGTGCTATTATATTATGCCTTATAAAAAATAAAAAAAATTTTTTTTTATAAAAATAAAAAAGTAAAATATTATAAATGCGAAAGTGTCAGTCTATTTTACTGTTTCACAGATCTTCTATTAACTGATTTCGACGAAAATTGGTACTTTTTATCCCGGAAAATCAAAGAGTTCCCACAGGATTTTTATAAACCTAAATCCATGCGGATGGAAATCGGGGGCATCATAAAGTAATCAATTTACCTCCTAAATCTGTGCATTGAAATACTTTACATTTTATTATCATTTCTTACGTCTCATAAAATGGTTGGGAGCGCTTCTTTGATGCCTGACATTCACTACTCCATGGTCTAACTCCAATTCAATGGTAAAACGACCAAGACTTCGATGAGGGAATGTAAAGTAAGTTCGTCGAACCAAAGGTGGAATTACTTTAAGTTAAATTATTTATTTCAGTCGAACATGTGCCGGTAAAATGTAAATATAGCACAACGATTAGCGGAACATGGCCTCATAAAAACACAGCTATTTATTGAATAATATCCTCTATTCTGAAGGGAATAAAGTGCTTAATCGTTTTCTCGTTAAATGGTTCGTTTGCATTAAACTATGGGGTATGGGTTGTTTAAGACGTGCCACAAACCTACCACAGAGACGAAAATGTCTCCACTCTCCAGACATAAAGTTGTTTGAAAACTTACTTACATAATATAACCATGCAAAAAATCACGTCCATCCATTGTTCCGTTGCAACTTGATTGAATGACAAATAAACACACTCTCGCATTTATAAAATGAGTGGTATTCAAGGACCTTGAAAAATACAAATTAGTTCCTCGGAATACAAACTTCTGTCGGACGACACTTTTGTGGCTGTGGTGTGGCTGTGGTCCGTCTGAATAGACACTTAGCGGAAAGCATGCGGTAGATCTTGCGTATAAGGAGCATGTACAAGATCGACAGGTCCGTAGGCTTCTTAATTGCATTTTGATTGCTAATTAAGCAAAAATATTGGATACTGACGACATGTGCAAGCGCAGAAGGAATAATAAAGTTATGACATTCGATCCGGGTGGCATACCTGCTTTTTGCAATATTATTTAAGACATAAGACTATGGCTATATTATGTACAGTTATACTTATAAATATACTCTGACCCGCAACTTCGTTCGCGTGAATGCTCTTTTTAATTACGAATCAGCATTTTTAGCGGTGAAATTTTAGCCTTAGATATTCGGAAGTTCTATTAGAATTTCTGTTATGCGTCTGTAACTTACATAAAAAAGTCCGGGTCAGACTCTCGCACCGAGGGTTCTGAACTCGGGTATTTTTTCCGACATTTTACACGATATGTAAAAAACACAAATTCAAAAAAAAAAACCTAAAACTTAGCCGAGTTTCCGTTTTTAGACAAGTGGGTGAGAAATAGGTAAATGTTTACAATGTTTACGCGCGACATAATTACGACGCGATGAATGACACCTCTGTTTTATTGCTCTTTGTTTCCGCGCCTTTAGGTTGAGTGGCCACAAATTATAAAACGTAGCACTTTCATGTGCGCTTTCAAAACCGGTCAAGTGCGCGTCGGACTGGCACACGAAGGGTTCCGTACCGTACCATTGTACAAGAAATAACACTTTAATTTTCATAGTGCCCCAACCCAAGGACTACCCAACGACTATCAGTTTTTCGAACTACGTACCTTGCCCATTGCCATTTCAGATTCGCAGCTCTAGGAGTCCAAGTCATGAATAATCCAAAATAAATGTGAAAGTGTGTCTGTCTGTCTGTCTGCTACGTCGGCCCAACCACTGAGCTGATTTTAATGAAATTTAGTACAGAGTTGGGATACATCCCGGGGAAGGACATAGGGTCCTTTTATCCCGGATAATTGAAGAGTTCCCACGGGATTTAAAAAACCCGAAATCCACGCGGGCGAAGCCGCGGGCATCCTCTAGTTTTCAATAGTTCACTATTCGGGAACTGAATAAGGAAACCACGGAAGGAGTAACAGCTAGTTGTTCGTAAATAAGGACATTTGTTCAGTCACGCCCGACGCCGGTTATAGGCACGTTATAGGCACTAGACGCGGTTTATTCCAGTTCAGTGGAAACGGCAATAGGCTGAGCACTATACTATACGATATGTACCTACCTACTGTATACTCGCGGGATCTTATTGCGAGAACGTGTCGCATGCCCGGCGTGCTGTGCTTGTTTTACTTGCTCTGATCTAGGGCTGCACACCGTACTATGATAAATATCGTCAGTGAAGTTCAACAGTGCAGTCATTTTTGGCGAGTTCTACATTTATTTTGCTGTTCGATGAAGAAAGTTCAGCCGCTTTCATTCGACCAATCAGAATCATACTGACGTCTTTTATTTCATCAATAACTTCATTTAATTAATGATTTAATCCTCATTCAAAATGTTATATGTATATCAAGGGTTGCTAACGAATATTTTATACTTACAGTTTTATTACTCTCCTGTAAAGTAGACTTTTTTGGACGAATAAACGTTCTTTTTTTCTATGATTTGACGTGCACTGTATTTTTTATAGCTTATTCTGAAAAATACTATATTCAGACAAAAATGTTAGCAACCCTACTTGGTAACTTCAATGGACCGAGTTTGCATACCTATTCCTATAAATGGAAATCGCTCTGGCACTTATGTAGTTCAAAATTAGAAATAAACTTTAACCAGGCGGAATAAGTTATGGACTCTAAACGACTGTATGTTGTTGGTAGCGATATCGAAATTTTCAATGACCTTTTTTATTGAAAACCGCCACTTTGTCCACGTTTTTAAAAATCCCGTGGAAATAAGTAAAATCCCTGATAAAAGGCTCCTTTCTGGGGCTTTAATTAGGTGGGATTGCAATCAAGGGCTAACTTGTATCTGAATTTAAAAAAAAACTATAACCATGCAAAAATCTTGTCGATCTGTTGCTCCAACGCGCCGTGATTGAAGAACAAAACAATAAACCAACAAACACACTTTTGCATTTATAATATGGGTAGCGATGTTACAACAATGAAACTTGAAGCTAGCCTTATTACAATACAAATCATGCCCACGTAGAAAGGTGCTAAGAGGTGTTCTAGAGGTATTCAAAAGCACTTGTAAAAGTTTAATTGAATAAAAATAATTTGAATTCAAAGAGCGCAGAAATATCTATGACTTCGTCTGCCTTAAAGTTTTCGGAGTTATGTGCGTTTTAAGCAATTAAATATCACTTGCTTTAACGGTGAGGGAAAACATCGTAAGGAGATCTGCATGCCTCATGCTTGAGGGCTGTATCAATCCACGCTTGGCTATAATAATTATATAGCGTGGCAGAATATGACTTAAACCCTTCTCATTCTGAGAGGAAACCCTTGCTTAGTGGTAGGCCAGGCAATGAGTTGAAGGCCGGCGATAATATTATGATGTGACTCAGGACTCGAACTAAATAGTGCCCATGTATTTTAAGCATTTACTTATGTAATTGTTGTAATGTAGTTAATTTGTTGTGTGTATTGTTGCAGATGCGGTTAGCGTAGGTGGGCGCGTCAAGATGCGTGCGTGGGCACTGGCGTGGGCGCTGGTGGGCGCGCTGGCGGGCGCGCGCGCGGCGCCTCGCTGCGAGGAGATCACCATCCCCATGTGCCGCGGTATCGGCTACAACCTCACCGCCTTCCCCAACTCGCTGGACCACGACACGCAGGAGGAGGCGGGCCTGGAGGTGAGTCTATAGAGTCTGTTTATTGCTGGACTCAGGTGTCTCGTAAGAATTTCCACGCTGTGATGTCGCGCCGCTTGTATCAACCACTCTCTGTGACCCGTTTGATGTCGAGTCTGTTCACCTAGTGTGAAGGTTTCAGCTTCGTAACCCGCTGTAGCTTACGTCTAGTTCTACGGAAACTTCTAGCATAACTTCTCCACCGCTCCCTGAGTTACTCAGCTTCCTTATGACGCGATTAAGTTGAGATCTATAGAGCCTACTACCTTGCTGTGATAATTATATCAGAATCATACCATAACTCTGTTTCGTTTTAATTCTTAGTAAATTTGCTCAGCGTCTGAAGACCAGTCTTCGCACAGTGCATGTTGTCACTTGCCAGTGATGCGATGCGGTTTCAAGACATTGTTGTCAATTTGTTAAGGATTTGAAAACAAGTCCATTTGCCTCAAAGGCTTAATAGTTCAAGAATGTAAAGTTGAGACGTTCCGTTTCTCTTTGTGAGATTATAACGCTTTCCAAAATCAGACTTCTTACCAGAACTGTTGTAACGTATATTTTTCCTGGTTCCAGGTTCACCAGTACTGGCCCCTCGTGGAGATCAAGTGCTCGGCCGACCTGAAGTTCTTCCTGTGCTCCGTGTACACGCCCATCTGCATCGAGGACTACGCCAAGCCGCTGCCGGCGTGCCGCAGCGTGTGCGAGCGCGCGCGCGCTGGCTGCGCGCCGCTCATGCAGAAGTACGGCTTCCAGTGGCCCGAGCGCATGGCGTGCGAGCGCCTGCCGCGCCTCGGCGACCCCGACCACCTGTGCATGGAGGAGACGGAGCGCGCGCAGGAGCCCGAGCCGCGCCCGCCGCCGCGCCGCCCGCACAAGAACAACTGCAAGGATCCAAAAAACTGCGAGGCGCCGGCTGCCGGCGCGGCCGACGGCGCGGGCGCGGGCGCCGAGTGCGCGTGCGCGTGCCGCCCGCCGCTCGTGAGCCTGCGCCACGCGCACAACGCCAGCGCGCGCGCGGCGCCCGGCGTGCCGGCGGGCTGCGCGCTGCCGTGCCGCGGCGCCTTCTTCACGCGCGAGGAGAAGGAGTTCGCGGCCGTGTGGGTGGCGCTGTGGGCCGGCCTGTGCGCCGCCTCCACGCTCATGACGCTCACCACGTTCCTCATCGACTCGCAGCGCTTTAAGTACCCCGAGCGGCCCATCGTGTACCTCTCCGCCTGCTACTTCATGGTGGCGCTGGGCTACCTGGCGCGCCTGGCGCTGGGCCACGAGGCGGTGGCGTGCGACGGCGCGCTGCTGCACACGTCGGCGGCGGGGCCCAGCGCCTGCACGCTGGTCTTCGTGCTGGTGTACTTCTTCGGCATGGCGTCGTCCATCTGGTGGGTGGTGCTGTCGTTCGCGTGGTTCCTGGCCGCCGGCCTCAAGTGGGGCAACGAGGCCATCGCCGGCCACGCCACCTACTACCACCTGGCGGCGTGGCTGGTGCCCGCCGCTAAGACCGTGGCCGTACTGCTGGCGGGCGCCGTGGACGGCGACCCCGTGGCTGGCGTGTGCTACGTGGGCAACACGTCGCCCGCCAACCTGCGCAAGTTCGTGCTGGCGCCGCTCGTGGTGTACTTCGCGCTGGGCGCCACGTTCCTGCTGGCCGGCTTCGTGTCGCTGTTCCGCATCCGCTCCGTCATCAAGCGGCAAGGCGGCGCGGGCGCGGGCTGCAAGGCCGACAAGCTGGAGAAGCTCATGATCCGCATCGGCGTGTTCAGCGTGCTGTACGCCGTGCCGGCCGGCGTGGTGATCGGCTGTCTGGCGTACGAGGCGGGCGGGCGCGAGCGCTGGCTGCGGCGCGTGGCGTGCGGCGCGGCGTGCGGCCCGCGCCCCGTGTACTCGGCGCTCATGCTCAAGTACTTCATGGCGCTGGCCGTGGGCATCACGTCGGGCGTGTGGATCTGGTCGGGCAAAACGCTGGAGAGCTGGCGGCGCGTGTGGCGCGGCGGCCGCGCGCCCCCGCCCGCGCACCGCGCGCTCGTCAAGGGTGCCGTGTGACGCGCGGCGGGGCCGCCCGCGCCCGTCGCGCCGCCGCCTCTACCGCCGCCTGCGTCCCTCCCGCCGCCCGCGTCCCTGCCCGCCACCGCGCCCTCCGCGCGCTCCGCGCAGCCGCTCTCCGACTACGGGCCCGTCTAGACCCGACCGCACCATACGCACCACTCGGAGGACCCGTCCAGTGATCTATGGACTATGGGGTTTTTGAGAGCAGTCAATGAGGCGAAATTTTAAAACATTAAAGATGCACCAATCTGCTCTAAGGAGGACATCATCGATTTAAGAAAAATTAAGCCGCTTAAAACTCATTTTTTGGAGTATACACATCTGGTCAGACCCATCTAAAAGATAGATAAAAACTACATTCAAAGATTTTAAAAATCTCATACAAATCTGTTAAGAATTTACCCCACTTTATCTCTAAAAAAAAAAAATAATTGTAGTGCGGGAGTCGATTGAGTATGTTTTAAAAAATTGTAAGGTAAACCTTGACAAACCTTAACAATTAAATTCTGTCAAATATTCTCATTGACCGCTCAAAAAAAGCACCTATATCTTGTATACTTATTGAACTATGCAAGTGTTTAACTACAATAATACGTACTTACCTGTGTTGATACAATAAACTTACCCGACAAAACAGTGCAAACCATCTCAAACTATGATGCTGCTCAACTAACCGGTCCTCTAAGTGCGCTGCTTCTAAAATATGTGCCATTGAATAAACATGAACTTGAGGTGAAGTGTAAAAGTTTAACAATTATGATAAGACGATAAGCTCTCGACGTTTACTTGAGATGTATGAACTGTGAAACGTTGTGAGTGAGGGAACGTAGTGTCTAGTCCTAGCGTGTGTACACACACACACATATACGTAATAGTGTAAGAACGGCGGTGGCGTCCGAGCCCGCATCGCTTCTCGAAATTTCCAAAGTAGTGTCACTTGAGAGTGCTTTACGAAAAGCTGGTACCATGTCATAGACTATATTCTAATTTTTGTTTTCTATATTTTGAGTTTTGGAACCATTTAGTGTCTATTCCCATCATTCTTGCATGTTTAAGGTCATAGCTCATTAGAACCACCCGGCATCAGACCAGCACCACTTCGTTGTTCGGCGTCCACTCGTTGTCAACTAGTGGTTTCGGTTGTCCACCAGTTTACTTCGCGTTTTCATCGAATGAATGTCGCCTCTAGGTCGATTCCGGGAAACCTGTATCAATCATTATTACAATCGCAATTGTTATGCTTGGCTGATGGTATTCTTGTTGCATTAATGCATAGTAACCAATAATGAGTGAGCGTCAATCACAGATGATTGAGATCGTGGCATTGTAGCTGTCATTCTAACGCACTCGAGCCTGGATGGATCTGGATTTACGAATGGAGAGTGAGCATCGCGTGGTCCACAAATTTGAGACTAGATCTACGCGTGATCTAAGGTCCACTACGGAGTTAGGTATCCGTGCGTTGGCAGTGAGCAGCCAACGTAAGGCAAACATGCCAGCAGACTCGCCGTCCATGAGTTGACAGCTTGCGAGCGAGACCCGACGCGATTGACGAGAACATATATTGAAAGTATGTCCATAGAAGTCCATATAAAGAATACTAACCGTCCGCGATGCGAGGCAGTGCTAGTCGGATGCCAGATGCGTTTAATAAACTATGACCTTTATCTTGTAAAACATGCACTAAACTGGCACTAAATTATGCCTAGTTTTCTCATCAGTCGCCATGTTTAGCGACCTTATTGTAAGAAAGGAAGAAGGCATTAAGTGGTATTTACCTGATTATTCTACCAGTGCTCGGGAGATGATTATCTTGATAATGATTGACTAGATTAGAAAATGTGCACATTAGTAATTTAACTCATTTCAGTACAACTTGCTGCTTAAATTATCTTCAAAGAAGTATGATACAAATATCTTGATCTTTAAAAATATGTAGGCACTACGTTTTTGAAAATAATTTAAACTAGTACAGAGATGACTGATTAAGGCTGATTAACACTGCCAATCGCGAACACAATAAAAAGTAGTAATTTACTAATGAATGTTAAATTAAAATATTCCATGAAAATTTTCCAATTTAGTGTCTGTATAGTAAAAAATTATTATAAGTTTTTGTAAATTAAGTCACCTGTAAATAAATATAATGTACGATGTGATTATTAAAGCTATTTAATCACGGGAATATAGTAAATTGAGAAAAATAACCTGAAATGCGTGAAGTTACGCGTTGATTTTGTAAATAGCGCCATCTATTGAATGATAATGTAAGTGCGATTGCGTACAGTCACCGACAGATGGCTTTAAAACATTCTAGTAGCGCCACCTGTGGACGAATAGCTGACTAATACTGCCATCTATTATCTAGTAGTAGTACTAATTTTCATGTGATGGTTTTGAGATTATGGAACCTCATATGAAGTGCAATAATTTTGTATATCTTTCTATGTAAATGTAATTATTAACGAGAAGTGGGATGTTCATGTATACACGGACACCGCAGCCGATAAATCATCATATTGTAATTTATTTTATATCCTAACTGTAGATAAATAAAGTGACTTTTTTTATGTACCAAACTTGTTTTTGTTTGTAGTTTATTTCCTACCTCTTTAGTTAACAACCAACAAAATATAAAATGTTTGCAACGAATTAGGTAATTGCAAGTCTGACAATTTTGTACCTCGCAAAACCCTTTCAGCCTCATTCAGAATTAATGAGACCCGAGCGATAGGATGATGATGATGATGATGACACTAAAAAGGTCTGATAAAAATGCACTTTACGATGGAAACGTGCTAACTTAAAAGGACATTTCAAGCATGAATCACAGTCCAAATTATTATGATAAATATTGAGCTTGTAGCAAGCCTAAAGAGATATGAGGCTATTATCTAGAAACTGATTAGAATATGGATTAAAAGCTACAGTATGACAATCGCAACCACCTCTGATTGGTGAAGTAACACTTCGCAGTTCCGGTTTTACCTATGGTGAAGACTAGTGTGCCGGTGCAGTGCACATGGTCAGGGGGCGCCGATCGCCGCGCCGCTCGGGATGCCTCTAAAGCCTTGTCTAATTACTTGTAATTTAGCGTCAACAGTGTGGACGGCACACGAACTGAAAGCGAATTGTTTACGCGAATCTATTGTTAAAGTCCAAACGAGCACTGCGAGCGCGCGCTCTAGTACCTAGGTAGGCTTTAGTAGGGTATTGATTGCACTCGGGCGCTACAATATGGGCTAGAGCCGACTCTGTTTTTTGCAAAGAATCTCTCTCTCTCTCTCTTTATAGTCGTATCCCTCATTACTGAGGATCGTGGCCCCTTGCCATTAATCCGATAATGGTAGGAGTCCTCTTGGAATAATAATGCGATGGGTTCCCAGATCCTTCCGGATGCAACCCGACTAAGAGAACGAAATTTCAACTCTTAGATTAATTTACAGTTATTATCTGACTAGCTGATGCCCGCAACTTCGTTCGCGTGGATGTAGGTTTTTTAAAATTCCCGTGGGAACTCTGATTTTCCGGGATAAAAAGTAGCCTATGTGCTAATCCAGGGTATAATCTATCTCCATTCTAAATTTCAGCCCAATCCGTCCAGTAGTTTTTGCGTGATGGAGTAACAAACATACACACACACACACACACATACTAACTTTCTCCTTTATAATATTAGTGTGATTAGTGTGAAGAGTGTGATGTTAGTGATAATATCCGAGACCGACGTGCTCTCCGAGGCTCTTCGTAAGGAATTCCTACTATAATTTCAGCCAATTTGCGCTTGGAGCAAAGTGAGAACGATTTTTATTGTAGATAAAGGGGCAGTTCAGTACCTACTTCTTGAGATTAGTGCTATCAAAAAGACACGACGAACTGGACTAACAGAGATTGTAGTAAAACATTTAACACTCAGTCTGTAAATTTTATTTAAAAGACGTTCTTACAATAATAATTAATTGTTAATATTATTAATATTACAAAATACAATATTATTGCTAGTTTGAACATTGTCCATCCGGCACCATCGAAACAACTTGTAAAACAAACTATGGACGTGTGTTGTGACTTGTAGAAAACAACATATGTACTAAAGTGTAAAAATACAAAAACACTATTGTCAATATTGAGGATCTGTTGTTGGCTGATAATAATAGTATATTTATATAAATTATTCTACTTATTAAGCGTTTTAAATAAGAAGAAAATCGGTCACGCAATAGTATCGTCAAACTATAATATAACATCAGTCAGTTACAAAATATAATAATATCGTTACCGTAGCATTTATACATCCATGATCGTTACTTTTTTTGGCTTTTATTTTTTTTTAACTCAGAAAAATACCTAAATTTTAATGTGTAGGTACAAAGCAAAAATACCAAGTACAAAGCATTGCTGCAGTTGATCTTTTTATTTGAAACGCAAGTTTGTTATTAAATGTATTATTGCGGCCATTCTGTTGTCTAGTGTCTACAACAGAATGACCGCAATAATACATAAGTAGGTACAAAATCTCTGAACTAAACTAAACTAAATTGACAGTTCTAAAAGTATTGCTATTCCTTTCATAATGCTCAAACAAATGAATTGTATTGTATCACATTACAAATTACGTATATCGTTTATGGACAGAAAGTTTACATTATCATATTTCTAGCTCTGTTAAATACTAAATTTATGTACTTAGTTACTACTTACCTATTTAAAATAATATTTTTTACTTTTAAAATAACTGAAGTTGCAAATAAAGTCAAATACCTGGCGCGTATTAATAAATTCTTAAGGGGCCGATTTTTGAAAAATAGGTCGGTAAATAATATTTTATGTTTTGTATTGTATTATTATGTAACGAAGAACTAATTCATTATTAAATAAACCAACATATGTAGTATTTAGTAAGTAATAATTTATAAGTACACATTTCTAGTGTTAACATTATTATTATATCTACGGCATATATTTTCTCTAGCATTACTATAATACTGGAAACTACATTACAAGTTCTAAAAAATAATGTAAAATAATAAAAATGTACGATCACTAACCGTTTTATATCATTATAATATTTTAACAACCTATATCACAATGGCTACAAAATATTTATACTTCAGTTGCTACCACTACCTATATAGCTAGAACTACATTGTAAAGGTAAGTACCTATTATGATATACAAGGAACCATAAGCTGAATTTGCTAAAATCGCTTGAAACTGTTTCAGCTGATTATAGCTTAGTGTATAATTCCTTCTATAAATTATGAACTTCCGCAAAGAATACCTACACAATACCTTTTACGATTTCTGCAAACGTATATATGTGTAAAAGCGTTTACAATTTACATAGACAAATTACTATTTGTCTTACAAAGGAAAACTGTAAGTAAAGTACAGTAAAATATTCTTTATTGTACACCAAATTTACATAGAAATGTATAACAAAATTAGAATATGTCTAGGAAGCATAAGATTGTTAGTGATGCGGTTTTTCCCATCCTATTACATAAGAAACATTTCAGAGCAAATTGCTTTCAAATACTTCCCACCACAATCACCATGTAAAAACCACATCAAAACCGCTCCATTATTTCTGAGGAAAATGGTACCTAATAAACAAAAGTATTACATACCGTATAATAAGTTCCAACTTCCAAAGCGGCTGATCAAATTTGTATTTGCAAAATTGATAAGAAACTAAAATAACATAAGAATTACCATCTATTAATAATACTAATTCATTTTAAAATTAATTGAGCTAAATTTTGCAATCATTCTTATTCGATTTGGCAATCTAGAAAACATACAATGTGACCAAATACACAAGTTCGAACCGAAAACAGTTCTCTGTAAAATACCTATTCAGATTCAAAATACAAAGTTGTATAGCTGAAATAGTGAATAATAAAAATAAAATTGATATTTAAAAAATATATTTTTCAGATTCATCTTGTGTTCTAAAGGTAAAAATCACATGAGTAAAAACCAACAATGAAACGAACGAACACGGTGATAAAACACATCTTATTGGCTGATCACATTTCATTAGTGCCAATCTGAGTGACCACAATACAGTATAAATGAGAGAAAGTACTTAATCAATGAAAATAAAAATAGATTATTTTAGCGAATTTTTCAGATATTCATTTTGTCAAGATGAAAATCCTGTTGTATTTTCTTACTCTCTCATTTGTCAATGCGAGTAAGAGAGACAGTACAAGATTTATAATGTACAACAATGTATGAGAAGCTTCGCTTCTGTCGGGTATCCAACCACGTAACTTCTCGGTTAATTTTTTTTTTGTTTAGAGTTTTTCACATATATTTTCATGTAATTAGTCGTCATTGCCCCTGCGTGGTGGGGGCAAGGTCTCAGCTGGACACATTGCACGGAGTGTAGTACATCTGTGCGTACTGAATATGCGAAGTCTCCATATCGTTCATGTAGGGGCTTTGTATATCCTCCGCGAGCATAGTTTGGGACATCTGTTGATAATACAAGTCTTGTGGCTGGTTTTCCGTGTCGGAGTGTGTTGGTATGTCTTGTTGAATTGGTTGGTTCTGAAATTATTAAGGAATCGATTTATTTATTGTGAAAATTTCAGATAGGTAATTATTTTATAACTTAAGTAGTTTAACGTAATAAAAATTGCCGTCAAACTTTATGCATATCTCTACAAATCTGAATTATAATTATTTTTTGTAAATACTGTAAAGCTTAAAGTACTTGTTTGATTTTACAATCTTTCGATATCAAAATCGGTTCTTGAAATAGTTTTATTAAAATAAATGATTATTTACTTCTAAAGCTTTGAGCTGATAGCTGTTTGTTTTTGTTTTTTTTTAAATCGGGTGATATAATAAACCGAAATATAGCTATTTATTTACATAATGTAATGTTAACCTGCATAGGTTGATATTTGCAGCGTTTGAAGCGTCCGTACAAAGACGAGTAAGGCAGGTTATAGTGGATCGCTGCTTGGTTTATAGACATTTGACCCACTCTGGAAAGTAACAATTTGATATTTATTATTTTTTTACACTCACAGGAACAAGGCCGGACTTGCAATGCTAATAAATATAAATAGCTCCAACACGTAGAGATTTTATAAGGGAATTGAACTAAATTGTTGGATACAACAGACTGATTGTATCCTTTTTCTCATTGTCAACAAAAAATCATCAGTTATTAGTTGTCTCGAGAATTGCTCATAAATTAAGTAATTACTAATTAAACAACAAAGTTTATCAACGACAAAATTTAAGTACTTTAAAAGTTACTAGACACCATACAGGAAAGTTTGAAAAAACTGATAAATTAGTAATTATTAAGGTAAATATACTAAGGTCAGTATATATACAAATTACTCAAAAAATCAGTTAAAGCTATTATTATCTAATTCTTTTGTATCGAAAAAATTCGCCATTTAGGTATGTTTAATGAGTAATGAGTATCTTAAAAAATGTAGGTACCTAACAGCTTCCAATGCTTCCCCCATGGCATCTTCTGACCACGGAGTGGGATTGGAACGAGACAACTCGATGCCTTCTCGCTTGCATCGCCCATACAGAGTTCCTGTAAAATAAATGAAGAAACTTACTTAACAGGGAATTAAAATTTCATTTTATCACACAACATTGGGGAATCAATGTCGCTAACGAATTTAAGACACATGACAAAATAGATAATAAGCGGGAACTCAAAATATTTAAAAAAAATTTAAGAGAAAGAATTTAATTTCAAAAGTTACCTACAACAAGTTGTTGTCTACATTGAAGTAAGTAATCCTTCCAAATTCTGTGCACATGACCCCACATAGCTTGGGATGAAGGACAAGAAGAAGACTGTATGCTACCTGTGGGTATTCCGAACTGCGTGGCGGCTCGTTGCACGGAGGCGGCGCCGCATCGGATAGCTTGTAGAGCTCGCTCCAAGTCCGCGCGTCTCCACGCGGTCGGCGCGGCGTTGAAAGGCGCTGCCAGGCGGATGCCTTCGCGACGAGCTATCTTGTATAGAGTACTGCTAGGGATTCCTGGAGTAGACAACAAAATATTCTGGATTGTACAGAGAGAAACAAGTTTTAGAACGAATTAACAACAGGAAATATTTCGCCCTAAATATTGTATTAAATTACCGTCAACCAACTTTTCGTCGCTCAGCATGTCAATTCCGCTATGTGGAAAATTACAAGTTTCCAGAAGACAGTTTTAAAAATTTTTTTTTTTTTGAAAAAATATATAATCACGTAGCTAAAATCTTAAATAAGATTTTCTCTTGAAATAGCAACATGCTAAATAACGGGCTTCTACATGTACGCACACGCACACCTGTAAAGACCAAACAAAATGACAACAAAACGAAAACCCTAAAAAGTTTTGTGGAATAACGTACAACCTAAATACCTCAAGGTAAAAGTGAATAGGTATCTTCTAGGAAAGCGTGTTACAACTGAGCAAGATATGCTTGCAATGATGAGGTCTATCTAACTTCTTCCAAACATTTATCTTACCATAAGCCTTGCTAGCTTTGTTGGCACTTATAGCACCCGCTCTTAGTGCATGCAGCGCCCCGCGCAGGTCTGCCTCGCTCCAGGACTTAGACGCACCTTCCTTTTTCGGAGTGTCGATGCCTAACCGATGTGCCCTCTGCCAGAGGGTCGTTGACGGTATACCGTAGGTCGCTGATGCCTGGAAACATTCTTGGAATATATTTTATAAAATTGTTTTTTCAAATCTTTGAAAAGAGCAACCACCGAGTTTCTTGATAGGTATTCCAAACCAGTGTTAGATGCATTTTGACAATTCCAAAAGTACTTGTAAAAGTTTAATTGAATAAAAAATGTTTTTCCATAAATCCATATACGTTTAATACAGTCCATAAGTCTTCATGTAATCGAATCGGTGTCAAGTAAAAAGTCAAAAGGCAGTAGAGGAGATCGGTACTATACATTTTAGAGTGTGGGACCACCGTAATCACACCTCACTTCGTAGGTACCTACCATTAAATAAATCAATAAATCACCTACCACCAAGTCAGAACTGTTTTTACCTGACGCCAACTGACGTGAATCGACCGGATTGAACTATCTTAAGTAAAACCATTTCTTTTTTACATACTTTTGTTAAACTCATATTATGCTTCCTCAAAGCTTCCAAAGCCTTCTCCATGTCCTGTTGAGTCCAGCTCTTAGGACTGCCGCGACTTAAGGACTCATGTGGTGGACCGCCTGAATCGCTTGTATCGTCACCACTTAAATGTTGCTGCTCTGAAATTGCAATTTTGTCATATTTAATGACCCATAGTTCAAAAATTATACTTGGGTCGATTTTAAAAAGTCGCAAATTTTTCAAAGTTCAAAACAACTTGGGCCGATAAAATTAATCGCTGTTTAATTGATTCTGATCTGGAATTACGATTTGGTCAGTTTCGAATCTTTGTTTCGAAATTATAACTGGGCCGATTTTGAAAGATTGCAAAAATCACCGCTTAAATGTGTTGCTCAGTAATTACAACTTCTCCGTATTTAATAACCATTGGTTTAAAATTATACTTGGACCGATTTTGAAAAGTAATTAAATAACGTGATCGTAAAAAACATCCAAACAATACTCAGGCCGATTTCAAAAGGTAAAAATCTGAATGGAGTTTCAACATACTCTCTTAAGATATACGTAAAAGAAAAAATCTACCTGCAAAATCTCAAGTTTCTTGACCCAGCTGTTTGAGCTGAATATTGATTTGCAGTTAGCTTTTTTTTATACTTATACTTAGATAAATCCAGCAAAAAAAATGTAATGACATTACAGAATTGCCTAATCTTCTAAATGCCTACTAACTAACCTCCTTCCGACGTGGGTTCATCTTTGATGGCCATCAGAGGCACAAAATCCGATGAATCGGCCACTTCACTGGTGCTCATCATTTGTATATGCCTGTCGATGAGTGATGACCCCTGAAACGTGAAACAAACAATGACACTAGTTTTTACTTCTGTAACTTCTGTAATATAACAATGCAATAATAGTGCAATGAGTATGTGAGTCCACACAAATTCCACCGATTACATAATGCTCCTGGATTTTTGAGCTAGTAAAAAGGAAAATGTACAGGTGACATCAGGTAGAAAGAGCTTTGGACAGCAGAGGAAAGAATATTTACATATAGGCACCGTACTTTGCTATTTCGTGCGATAGGTTGACTGAGGAACCGATCGCGTGGTGGCAATTCTTACAACCAAATAAATGGATAAAGCGCTTAAAAGCCGGTTTTACCACATTTTTTTATTGTGTGCTTACAGTTTACACCATATAACAGTATTTAAATGTAAAGGCACAATTTCATTTTACTGGTCCTTTCAATGCACTTACCTCAGCAGTAGTATATGAGGCCGGTTCTAGTGTCGCGAAGGAGGCATCATTGGTGGAAGGCAGTTGTTCACATACAGGCGTGGCGGTGGGTGCAGCCGGCGCAGGCACTAGCTCTTCCAGCGCGCCTTCAACACACTGGAAAAGCGTTGCTACATTGACACTGGTGCTAATTCGGTTGTACAACATTACTGAACTAAACTAAATGGACAGATCTAAAAATAGTGATGTCACTTTCTGTACTTGTGTGAAAAAGCCTAGTAAAAATATTTCCACCACATTATTGTACTAACTTGTACCTTTTATCTACCTTTAATTTGCGTCCACACAGGTGATTAAAAAACTAGCTATAGAGAAGATAATAGCGGGAAAAACCAAAATTGATATACCTACTATGAATTATAATAATATGGAAAAATAAGTAAACCTAACCTGTAAATGATGCAAGAGATTCGACGATGCATTGTCGTCTACTTGTAAATTAGGTTCCAATTTAATAGGGACGTATTCTGATGTGAGCTAGAAAAACAATATATTTTATTAATTACCAAGCACCAACTTACAGTCTATAAATTAAACTATAATATTGCCCATATTGAAGAGTCTGCTGACCGTAACAAAAATACCTGAATGCAATACAAGGAATCATCCTTAGGTTAATTCTTTTACCATCAAGTCAAATACTCTTAGATTAGGTAAGTAATTAATGTAATAAGATCATATTATCAGGATAAAATTATTATTATTATCGATTGTACGCCCGGATAGAACAAATTTTTTAAACGGTCATGATTAATTATATACAAGCGATTATATTATAACCTATTTTTAAGCCGTCATGACCGATTATATCCGCAAATTATACTATAACCGATTTTTTAATTTGCAGTAGGTAGTTATTCTTTGTACAATAAGGTCATGAAGTCAAAATCATAAAGTCGTAAGTAGTTACGTACCTGATGACCAAATGAATGAGCGAATTGTGAATTACTTTCTTCTTCGTCTGATGGCAGTTCGCATTTCACTTGAAGCCTTTCTGATCCTGGCATTTCCTGAAAATTAAATGAGAATAATAAATGAGGTTTCATTCTTTATTATTCAGGAAATCGGAATCGGAAATTTTTGTTTAAAAAGTTATTAGGTAAGTTACTGTTTTTTAAGCAAAATAACATGTTTAAAACTATGCCAATTGCCAACCCTGCCTTTAGGAATGTTCTACACTTGAAAACCCCTAAAAATTGGCAAAATGTGGGATTTTTTGTCCAGATGTGGAAGCGATAAGTCTGACCTGCGGATAAAACTATAATTAAAAATATCGAATTGAAAAAATCTCTAAATAGTAAACTTATCACTTCAACACTTGGACGAAAAACCACTATCCGTCCATTTTTCCAATACCTAAGTATCTAAGCACCTAGGATTAACTAACCTAATAAGTAACTAACTTATTTCTAATTAAAAAAACTTATAAACTAGGCAAGAAAGGTAGATATTTACTCAAAGTTCAAACGATGTTCCTCGGTCAACAACACGGCGATTTCCATTTTTCTCTTTAAACGTAGCGTGGAATCGAACAGGCAGCGTTTCGGCGTAAGTAGGTATTATAAGTAGGTTTACATAGGCAATTAGACAAAAGGAAGCGGGCTTTATTGAATTTTTTCTCGATTGGTGCACAAACGAAGAGTGCCTACAAAACTCGATTTCCCCTCTCTGTCCTTCGTTAGCAAGGCAAATCTCGGGAAGTTTATTTTTATTTTTTGCTTATTTCGAACCGCACGCTACGTGAAACCCAAAGGCCGACGATTCTTTTTACGGCTTAGCTGGGCTTAGCAAAAGAAAGGTTTTGATTTCAATAGTGTATGTCTGTTAGGTTCATTTCCCTCGTAACTACCAAGCTGGATACGTACCTGGCTACTGGTTTTAGATACTTACTTGTTATTATTTGAATCTTTATGACGTCATTAAAAATTCAACATGGTGGATATGCATAATATGACCACAGATAAATGACAAAAAAAAAATACAAAAAAGCAATTACAGAATAGTTGATAGTATTTAAGTAAATACATACATGTAAGTAAGTTACTAAAGAAAAAAATAATCATATTGATATTTAAAACTTAGGACTTAGTGCGTTTTAGTTTTTCAACTTTCTACGGCAAGTTTTAAGTCGATCCAAAACTTGAAATAGACCGAATCCCCCGATGAAATTCAAAACTTCTTTTACAGTCGTTCGTAACTATTCGATATTGAATCACGATAAGAACCGTACACGAGAAGATATAGCGTAGATATTCGAGTGTCTTCCCCTATCGGAGGTGGAGACGAGACGAATAGTGAATGTAAAGTTGCGCGCGGTTAACCCTCTCGGGTACATCGTTCGCGTCGACTCCAGTGTTCGAGGACCGGACACACGTCGGTGCCGCGAGATACGAAAGTGTTTAAACGTCTTTCCACGGGCAAACGAAGCACGATGTAAAGAGGAGGGAATAAACGTGAGGGAAGACGAGGGCGCGAAATCACTCAGCACTCAGTACTCACCTATTTTAGTCGGTCAGCGGAGCCCGCCGCAAGCACCCGCGTGCCGCCCCTCAGCCTGGAAGTACCGGCGATGCTCGATGCACCGTGACCTTCGGCCCACGACGGGATCTCGCAAATGAAAGTGAATTCGGCATCGGCACACACCCGAGCGAGTCTGCGTCGCTGCGTGGCGCATGTTTAGAGGAGGTGCAGGCAGCAGGGAGGATTTTTTCCCGCGCCAAAGAAATAAAAACAAACGCCTTTTTGCCGGGAACCGGCCGCGCGGCGTGGCTCCCTCCCGCGCCGCGCGTCCAACCAAAACAAAACAATGCAAATGACGAAACTTTAAAGTTTATGACGATTTGGTTTTACTTCTCACAACTAAGTCTTTTCATGCATTACCTTACGGCTTACACAATAGGTACTCACACAATATAATTCCTACGTATAATTTCTGACTAGATGATACCCGCGGCTTCTTCTGCGTCGATTTATTTTAAATATCCCGTAGAAACTCTTTGATTTTTCGGAATAAAAAGTTGTCTACGTCAGTTTCCGGAACGCAAACTAACTCTGCACCTAATTTCATCAAAATCGGTTAAACTGTTGGGCCGTTAAAAGCTATCAGACAGACAGACACTCTTTTGCATTTATAATAATTAGAATGGATCTTGTACTTACTAGTAATACCAAGTTATCATGACCAACCAATCGCCGGGTGTCTACTCTCTACTGAGTACGAGTCTCCTCTCAGAATGAGAAGGCTTTGGAGTCTACCACGCTGACCACTTGTTTTAAGCATTTGAAAACAATGCCAATTCTGCGTGTAGAATTGTCAATTCGGCTTAGAAATTGTGTACAACCGAATAAGCACCAACATGCTTTCAAATTGCGAAAGCGGTTTTTGGATTCTTGCATGATGAGGGCACAAAAAAACAAACATCTACAAAAAAAAAAAAGATTTGGTATCATCGTCAACCAATGGTGATCCCCTGCTGGACAGTCTTATAGAGACTTCCACATGCAGGTCTTGCAGCGCACCACCACCCTCACTGCGACTCGTTTGATGTCATCTGCCCACCTAGTGCGGGTCTTCCCACACTGCTCTTTCCGGGGTAGCCATTCCAGCACCTTGAGGCCCCAACATCAATCGGTTTTTCAAACTATGTGCCTTGCCCATTGCCACTTCAGCTTCGCAACCCGTTGAGCTGTGTCGGTTCCTCTGGCCTTCCTCATTTCTGTTTTGATTACGAGACATCAAGCTCATTTCATCATATTAAGATTTAGCTTGATCAGACCACAGCTCAGACTTAAGACACTGTTAAAACGAGCTAACGCTGGCATAAATCTATCTAGTTTTGACTGAAACTTAAGTCTTAGCAAAGACAAAGTGCGCTCAATAGATTTCAACCTTAGTAAAGGAAGTAAGAAAAAGACAAAAAGACGTCGAAACAGGCCGTGGCGTCGCTGGCGAGTTGAACTCGATGCCTATATGCCGGCCTGGTCCCAAATATCCCTAGACAGAGACAGGTGGAAGGAAGAAAGGGAGGCCTTTGTCCAAAAATGGGACAGTGCGGGCTAACAATAATAAAGGAAGTAAGAAATGACAAAGTATCAAGCAAAGGAAGACTAATTATTACAAGGAGGGTAGATGCAGTATGTCGCGTAGCGTAGGTATGCGCCGGGGGCCGGGGGACAGGCGGGGGCCCGGCGCCCGGCAGTCGCGCCCCGCGGGCCGCCTTCTCCCGCTCCGATTGATTTTTATTACAAGAATTTCACTTGTATTTTTTTGTTTCTCGCACACGGAAAGCCTAGGGAGTAGGGACGCACACAGACAGAAGCAACGGGAATCGTATAATTCATTTGTACCAAGTCACTAATGCTATTGATTTTTATAACGAAGCGGCAGTCTTTCAACCTCTTTTGAGACTTTTACAGTCGGTATGTTCCATTTAAAAGAATTGAACTGTAAGTACTTATTTCAGGAACAAGACAAAAGCGACGCGACAGTTAAATTAAAAACTATCATAAGTTTCACTTGAAGTAGAGGGAACTTTAAAGTTTTATTAGGTAAGTAGATACCTAGGTAGGTACTTACCTTTTTATTTAAAATCTACTCTTATAAATTATCAAGTTGTAAGGGATTTTTTAACGAATGCAAAGGTTTTGATTACATTATAGCATATTACAGCACGAGATATTTAGGTATCTGCTTATAAACTGTGGTATGTAGGTACAAGTTTCATAGAAATCGGTTCAGCTATTACGCAGTTCTTTATTGACCACATAAAAAGTCTGAAAAACTAAACGGGGAAAGATGTAAGAAAATTCTTGTGTTCTTAATGTTATAAATCCCGATAATAACTATTATAGTTCATTGATATAATTTGATTCATGTTTGACATAATTTATGACAAAATGATCTACTTAGTCATTAAATTAAATAATGAAATAACTAGTCTAGATCTAGCAATCGAAAAGTTTACATAGTAGTAGAGCTACTTGACGCTAGATGGCGTTTGTACGTGTACGATATCTGTAGCATCATAGATATCTCGATATCTATGAAATAAATCAACAAGTTAGGGTAACTTTATTTATAGATATTCGTCTAAAATAAATCAATTTAAGTACCTAACGATGTATGATGCTTTATAAGTTCTATTCTAGGTTCTAACTTTGAGTTAAACATATATCTACAATGTTAATTAGATTATTGCTGACATAAATCACGAGACTACTTCTGAAACTAGGTCAAGGCTGAATCAGACTGAATAGAGATAAAGAACAGATAACAATACGAGCGATAGAGCCTAAGTTCTTTTAACGTTTCCATTCAATTTTAAACTATTATCATGTAAATAATATTATTAAATCTTCGATAATAATGCCGATATTAATAAATGCAGATTTCCATAATCATTAAGCTTTTCCAAATATTAGTAATGGCAACATTAATAGAGCTTATTTTGGGTCACTCGTTCGTAATCGTTCGCTTCCAACTTGTACTTCGTTTGGATTTTTATAGAGCTGCCTTTCGCTTCGCTAAACTTGCAACATAGCGTAGTTTAGTATTTTCATTGTAAAGAAAGCTGGCGGGTGTGCAAAGCTAATGTGTTGATTATAAAACAAATGTGTTGAAGTTAATTTGAAACGAAATATCAGCTTAACTAAGAACTAGTGTTAATATAGTGAAAGAAATAGTCAAAGTAAGTACTTGAACATATTGTTACGACCCAGAGGAGTGCTTACCATAATGTTACGACTTTTCATCTTGAAAATTTCCACTTGTGAACTTTCGAAGTAAAGTTTCAGAAAGTTTTATCGACTTTCAAACTTTTGGAAGCGTATACGAGAAACCGTAACATCGTCGGGTTCGAAACACCAAAGTGTGTCAAGAAAACTTTGTTCAGAAAATAGTAAAACTTAGAATTTTCGTCGCCATTTTATTTTTTGTCGCGCTGGAAAAGCGGCCATTTTCTTTGTGCCGCGTCGCTTACGACGACTCGTATGTGGTCCATAAAGTTAATTTAGTTAAGTTGAGGCGTGATCTCATCGTATGAAACGAATCGGTGAGATAATTTGCGCTGTGCAGTGAGAAACGCGCCGAGTGGAATGTCTCGAGTGGTCCAGTGAAGTTTTCACGATGGCCTAATTACTGCGTGGTGTTTAGACGTAGATTCCTCCGTCCTCGGCGTGTCAATCACTCAGTGTGTCGGTTGTCGCAGGACGAAGGGCGCGGCGCGAGGCTCGGAGGCACCATGGACGATGACCAGCAGTTCTGCCTGCGGTGGAACAACCACCAGTCGACGCTGGTGTCCGTGTTCGACACTCTGCTGGAGAAGGGAATTCACGTGGACTGCACCCTGGCTGCCGAGGGACAGACTCTGAAGGCACACAAAGTAGTTTTGTCTGCGTGCAGTCCCTATTTCGAGGTTGGTATCATTTTAACTCGCTAACTAGGTCAATTGGTATCGTGTATAACTTGGTTGCAAGGCAGCACAGTTTTGCTCTAATAAACATTCCAGTTGTTTCGTTCTAGCTTTCATGTGTTAGCAATTAGTTTAGATTAATGTATAGATGAGTTGGCAATTGAAAGTTGCTGCTACCACTTTTCCTAATACTCGTTTTGGAGGTATTATCAATTTCAACATTGTATTCATATGACAATTTGATTGGAATGTTAATGATTTAATTAACTGTCATTATGTGTTGTCCAATTAAGGATACATCATTCTATAATCTAGTTAGAAGTTGTAAACAAAATGCATCAAACAATAGCATATTGATAAAACTTTATTTGCTTCATAGTTATAGTTGTATTCTTAATAAAGAATACAACTATAACTATGAAGCAAATAAAGTACAACTATAACTATGAAAAAAACAAAGCAAAGCAAATAAGGCAATAGCCACACAAAATATTTTATACAATGAGAATATATACAAACAGTAAATGAAGTATGCAAAGGCAGTCTTATCATTTAAAATGATCTCCAGATAATCCATTTTTAACAACCTTTAGTAAAGAAATGGGATAGGGCTACAATAGGTTTTTAAAATATTACTTGAACTTTACATACTAATACATAAATATTAAATAACTATCCACAATCAAATACATTTTTCAGGATTTTTGGAAATTCCACTACTCACAGATTTTCAATAATAGTAACAACATAGTATAACTATAGATGTGAACCTACAATTAAAACAAGAAAATACATACATACTAATATTATAAATGCAAAAGTGTGTCTGTCTGTCTGCTAGTTTTTCACAGCCTAACAGTTTAACCGATTTTGATGAAAGTTGGTATAGAGTTCATACTTTTTATCCCGGAAAATCAAATACATAGGTCACACAGGATTTTTAAAGGTCCATCTGTTTAACTGATTTGCATGAAATTTGGTACAGAGGTAGCTTGCATCCTGGAAGTTGATATTGGCAACTTATCTGGTAAAATCAAAGAGTTCCCACAGGATTTTTAATAAACCTAACTCCACACGACGATGTCTCGGGCGTCATCTAGTAAGTAATTATTTCTATTAAGTAAAATAGAATACTAGCTGACCTGCCCTGGCTTTGCTGGAGTAGAGTTTTTGAAGATCGGTGAGTGGTGGAATTTCCAAAAATCCTGAGTCATATTTTCTTAATTTCTTATAAAAGCTTAAATACTTACTAATTTACTACTAAAAACTTCATTGATAAAAATTGACATGTTATCATAACAAATATCAATATCAATTTGTCAGGATAAGAAGTTGCCTTTACCCATGGCCGTGAAGCTATCTCTGTGCCAAATTTCGTCAAAAACAGTTGGAACAGATGGAACAAAAAGTTAGCACACAGACACACTTTCACATTCATAATATTAGTACGGATAGATGTGATGGTCTAGTAGTCCATCTCCTATTCAAGAGGCTGGGGGTTGATCAGATTATATGTTTTGTGCAATTAAATATAACTTGCTTTAATAGTGAAGGAAACATTGTGAAAATACCTGCATGCCTGAGGTTCTCCATTATATTCTCAAAAGTATGTGAAGCCAGCCAATCTGCACTCAGCCACAATAGTGGACTATGGCCAAACCGTTCTAATTATGATCATCATGATCATGGACAGAATGACAACAATAACAAGAATATGTTTGTTTCAGAATGTCCTATCGCAACAGTACGACAAGCATCCGATTATAATTTTAAAAGATGTAAAGTATGCAGAGTTACGAGCCATGATGGATTACATGTACCGGGGGGAAGTGAACATCTCGCAGGACCAGCTAGCGGCTCTGCTGAAGGCGGCAGAGTCCCTGCAGATCAAGGGCCTGTCGGACAACAAGCCCTCGCGGCCCCCCTCGCGCCCCGCGCCCGCCGCTGCACACCCGCCGCGCGCGCCCTCGCCACCACCACAAGTGAGTTCGTTTCCATCCTAGGCTGCATCATCACTTGCCAGCAGGACTGATCGCAGCCAAGCGTTAGTCTATAAATAATAATAAAAAACCTACCTGTATTGAATATATTTTACTTTGTCTGATGAAACCTTATATTGCAAAATAAAAACAAAAATGAAGCGTTTAATTTTGTAAGAATAGATGTGCTTACCTAGAATTTGAGCGCTGACTTAGTGCCTATTGCTAGGGTCTCTAATTTCATTGCTCTAATTAAAAGTAATAAAACTTATGCCATTTCATATTTTGTTAAAAAATATTTATTATGAATGCATCTGAACATCCATCCTATTATTATCTAAAGAGCCATAAAATGCAAAAAATAATTTTTGAGATATCGCCAAAAACTGTGGGAATTCTCTGAACCTGCCATCCTAAAAGTTATAACACTATTTTCGTTTGTATGGTGGCCATTTTTAAATTAACTTTTCCATTTTTAAATCCTGGTTTTTAGGATTCCGTAACCAAAAGGTAAAAACTGAACCTTATTAATGTCACTCTGCTGTTTGTCTGTCTGTCTGTCAGGCTATCTGTCTGTTCGCGTGTCACAGGTCTCTAGCTCATAGACTATATTTACGTTATCAAGTTATCTGATTTCATCAGATACAAATCTGAAATTTTGGTATGGGTGTAGGTTGACCCAAAACCAAATATGAAATTCGAAATTCAATTAAATTATTTTGCAGGGGGCTCCCATTCATGAAAGAGTAGCAGGGGGAAAAAAAATTCTTACCCTAGCATAATAATTGTGGGGTATCATTGTTTGGAGCTCATTAAGTAGAGTAGGAATAGTTATATTCTTTACTATTTTTTTCAAAATAAAATAAAATAAATGAATTTTATTTCAAGCAATAAAATAACTATTTACAACCCATAACAATATAATATCTTGACGTAAAAAAAAAAAGTAGCAGATACAGTAGGTAAATTAAATCTTTGAAACAAAAATAACAACTTCTTATTCTAAGACTCACAAACTTAAAATAATGTTTAAGATGAATGAAAAATAATAACCTTCTTTTCTACAAGAAAACTAGAAAAGAGCTGATAACTTTTAAACGGCTGAACCAATTTTTTTTGAATTATAGCTAAGAACACTCTCGATCAAGCCACCTTTCAAACAAAAAAAAAGTAAATTAAAATCGGTTCATTCGTTTAGGCGCTACGATGCCACAGACAGAAACACAGACACACAGATACACACGTCAAACTTATAACACCCCTCTTTTTGGGTCGGGGGTTAAAACACAAGTCAAAATGGAGCTAACCATTTTAAGAACTAATCTAAATTAAAAAAAAATAAGGATGTAATCCTCAGCATGCATCTCTAACTGTTTGGAATGATGTGCATTTTAGTTTTTTAGGCAATTAATTAATATCACTTGTTTTAATGGTGAAATAAAACATCTTGAGGAAAAACGCATGCCTTATGTCATCAAAGGTGTTTGAGTCTTGGCCAGCGTGGTGGACTTTTTTGACATCTAACAACTGAAGAGCTACTTTTTGAGTTTTTATCTATGGCTTTATATTATAATCTTCAATTATACAATATACCTTTTTCTTGAGCATACTTTGAATAGGTCTGATGATGAATTGTTATTGGTTTTAACCGATTTCAAAAAAAGAGAAGGTTCTCAATTCGACTATGTTTCTTAATATGTTTGTTACGCTATTTCTCTGCCAAACATGAATCGATTTTGATAATTCTTTTTCTGTTTGGTAGGTTATACTTCAGAGGTGGTCCCATTTTAGTTTTGTGAAGATCTGATGAATATCTTTGGAGATGGAGAATAGTAAATGGATAAGAGTAAATTGCGATCAGTGTTATAGCTTAGTAAGCAGTAGCAGTAGTTTTTTAACCAGGCATAGCATATTTTAATTCAGTGGGGCCACTAAAAATGATTTCGTTCACAGGTCAGAGACGGTAGCATCGACAGCCGCGAAGGCTCCATGAGTCCGACGCGGCGTCGAAAGAAAGCGCGTCGCGCGTCCACAGACCTCCCCGCCGTACTACCGACACCTGCCACAGACGCTACCCAGGGCAACGGAGACGAGGTGCCGATGAAGGAGGAGGTCTCCCGCGACGGGGTCGAGGACCTGACCCTGGACGAGGACGCTGAGGAGCAACCGTCTGTCACGCACAATGATGTTGTACGCAGTGAGTATTGCTGTGTTTTACACTTGGATCTGTTCCCATACGAACTTGCAGTGTCAGCTATGTATCTATACATATAATAAAATTGTAGAAAAGTGGTGTCTGTACAATGGAAATAAATAAAAAAGAAGTAGCAGGGGTTGTTATTATATCGATGCCGAACCCGAAATTGTAATTAATTTTTTTTTTTGTCTGTTTGTCTGTTTGTCTGTGTGTTTGTGCACGCTAATCTCAGAAACGGCTTATTCGATTTAGATACGGTTTTCACTAATATATTGTAGTAAGCTTCACTTAGGATTTAGTGTTTATTTCATGTCAATCGGTTCATAAATAAAAAAGTTATGTCAATTTAAAGAATCACGGCGCCTCGCGCCTGAGCGTCCGTGGCTATATAAAGCGCGAAAAGTCACTATTCCACGCGAACGAAGTCGCGGGCACAGCTAGTGTATAATATAAAAAATCCGAATTAAACCCATGTGCTTTTAACCCCATGGGAACTCTTTGTTTTTACAGGCAAAAAGTGTGGGGTTTTCGCTCTATTATAAAGTTGCTAATGATGGCTTACGTGGTGTTAGAACTTAAGCGACGAAATATAGATCAACCAATGCATATCTTTGTACAACTGCACGTGGCGTCGAGCTCATAAACACTTACATATTAAATTATCACGGATACTGCAAGGTTGTATGCTAAGCTACTCCACTACAGTTTAGCAAATCATACAATTCAGGAACGAACTTATTTGCATACTATATGATGCCCGCGACTTTGTCTGCGTGGATTTAGGGTCTTCAAATCCCGTGGGAACTTGATGATTTTCCGGCATCAAAAGTAGCCTATGTCCCTGGGATACAAGCTATCTCTGTACATGAAATCGGTTAAACGGATGGGCCATGAAAGGCTAGCAGACAGACATACACTTTCACATTTATAATATTGGTATGGATTATATTGTAGATAACGGGTACATAACACGATTAATTGGATGATTTTTCTGCCGATATTTTTCGACTCTGCATGAGTCGTGGTCGTGACGGGACGGGAATTAATTGTGGTATGCACCCATTGTCTACAATGTAATATGTCGTTGAACCAGAAATAGCTTAACAGGGCTCTCTCCGTCACTCGTTTCCACTCGTTTCATACAATCGTAGTTCCAATTTCATTTGAATATTAAGCAACCAAAGTCCATGAAATTTTGCAGACATATTCTAGAAACTAATATCTGTGTCTGTGGTGTTTAAGATTTTTCTAAAAATATGTAGTTTTAAAATTACAGGGGCTACAAGATTTGTATGAAAATTTTAAAACCGCGTAACTTTGAAACCGAATATTTTAACAGAAATCTGGAAAACCACAGACATAGATATTAGTTTCTAGAATATGTCTGCAAAATTTCATGGACTTAGGTTGCTTAATATTCAAATGAAATTGGAACTACGATTGTATGAAACGAGTGGAAACGAGTGACGGAGAGAGCCCTCTTAAAATAATGAAGTTATTTGTGGTCTCTTTGGGAAAAATAAGAAATAACATTCCAATCTGGCAAAGTTACAGACCAATTCAAAAACTATATCACATTCCTTTGTTTATGTAATTTTTTTTTTTTTCGCAAAACTCCGGCACTGGCGAAAAAATTGATGTGTGTCAGTGAGTCGAGCTAATATAGGGCCCTCTCTCTTGCACAATTGTATGTAAGTGAAAAGGACTCCTAAATGACTGATGGTTTATACTTTATGCACATTGATTGTATAGGAGTTGAGTATGTTGACAACGTAGAGTGTATGATTGCCAGTAGAGTGTATGATTGCCAAACTGCGTATATTGTAAAGTTGTTTTGAATACTAACCTATACAATAAGAATAACCAATGCATGTGAAATCACAAGCATAATATGAACTTAAGTAAATTATATTGAGGAAGACACCTTAGGTTCTATTGATGTTTGCTTCATGGTTAATTCTACTCAGCAGATATGTTTAGTAAAGATTCCAGTAATACTTGAGATTAAAATTTTTAGGTTAGTAAAATAAGTTAACAAAACTCTTCGCGTAAACAATCGGCCAAGTGCGAGTCGGTCTCGTACACGAAGGGTTCCGTACCCATCGCACAAAAAATGACACTTTTTAGGGTTCCGCATACTAAGTGGGATATCATTTGAAAGGGCTTTACCTGTACATTCTAAAACAGATTTTTATTTATTTTTGATTTATCGTTCAAAATGTTGGAAAAATACCCGAGTTCAGAACCCTCGGTGCGCGAGTCTGACTAGCACTTGGCCGGTTTTTTTTTTTTCATGGTGGCCATTTTGAAATTTCTATTATTTAGCGGGAATAGAAATCATTCAACACATTCTGTAAAAATTTCAACTTTACTTATCGGTTCACGAGATACAGTCCGCTGACAGACAGACGGACGGACGGACAGCAGACGTTTAGTAATGGGTCCCGTTGGCACCCTTCGGGTACGGAACCCTAAAAACATGACAAAAAGGCCTAATAATGATATACCTACCAAAAAAAATACAAAATTAGAACTCAAACTCAATAATAATAAGTTCCCATTCAGTTCACAGACTACAATTAATATTTGATAGCAAGTAAAGTAACTTAAGTCTGAAAAAAAAATAGAAATGAAGTAGTCTGTATACATCTCCTTAATTCCAGATTTCCAATGGCACATGGAAAGATCTCAAGATGAAATAATGAATTCAAATGACAGTGTTCGAGAGTCTCAAGGTAAGCTTGAGTATATTATAGATAAGCTGTTATGGGCAAGGACATATGCCTGTAACAGTGATATATTATACTTAGAAACATCTTGTATTGTTTCTCTTTTCAATAATTTTTAATACTAGTTTAATGATTTTTTATTAAAATTATAATATCTATACAATACAAGATGTCGTGTGGGACTGAGATGGTTATTTTTGGGGCAATGAACTTTTAGTATAAAAAATCTTTTTTTATTTTTAATATGTATTATTTGTCTATGATTAAATAAAAGTTGATTGCTCCAGACTTAAAGGAACGGATGAAATGCGCAATGTCTTCCCATAATTTGAAAACAGACAAAACAGTCATTGCTTTAAAATAATCTATATTTTTATCTTGATATATATAAATATTATATACCACGACAAGCGGATACGAGAGTGCTAGTGTTTTCACATGTGAAACTTCAACTATTAATCATAATACTATCTTATAATAATAATAATATTATAAACTACTAATCTTACTGCAATTTTATATTTCTCTATATTATATAAATTCTAGGATATTTCAGAACGACAGGTAAAGGTAACGGTTTGAAGGTATTAAGGTTTTTTGAAAAATGTAGCCTTTTTTTAAAGGTGAGGTAATTTTTGAAGGTAAGTATATAAATTTTCGTTTATATTCTAAATCATAAAACCACTAGATTGAATGTGTATTTTGCTTTGTGATATGGGTTTTCTATAGTAAATCATTGCATGCTTTAGCGATATCATTTATAGAAATCACGCGATAGTTTGTAGTATCCCTTATGAGTGCTAACTTACCGATCTTTAACAAAGTAACCTTATGGAGTGGAACATTTATATAGGTAAGTATTTTTAATATTTATTATACTTATGTATTAGAACATAGCAAATATTTTATTACATGGTTCTGCACCACACGCAACCTAATGTACAGCGATCGAAAGCCAGAATATACGACCGTATTACTGTTAGTAGTATTTCGTTGTTGCTACGGATAGTACAGTGTTCTATGCCAATTGTGTTTCTTCACCGAATAAAATTTGTTTTAGAAGAATTTTCGGAGTGAACTGCACTGCTCCTGAACAAACTAAGGTAAACCAAAGTTACATTAATTTTTGTCGTAGTTTGTTGGTTCTGTGGCTTATTTATTTATTATTTATTTCTCTTTATTTTGCATTCACATGTGATTTCACTGCAGATGTCTTAGCAATTCATGTTTTAAACTTAAGTTTTTTTTTTGTTCAGTACGCATGTTCACTAGGCCGAATTTATTATCATTTGGAGCATTTCTATGTTCCCTGTGGGTGCGCATTTCATTTGACGATGAGTTAGGTTCAGCCACGTTAAAGAGACTATCCGTATAGATCTATGGAGGTAGTTCGTAAACATAACTAGGATTGTCCTGACCGGTCGATCCCTTCTCCTTCTATTCCCACCGTTTTCAGCACGACCATAACATTGCTGTCCTACTAACGTGCCATTTTCACACACAAAAAAAATTACAAGCTTTGTGCAAACCTTTACCTTAAATAATATGGAACTCTTAATATAACTTTCATGCAATTTTTGAACTACTGAAACTGTGCAATTATTATGCTTGCTTTACCTCAATCTTGCTTTTCATTCTTTTCACCTTCCAGCTGAGCAACCCAAAGATCTAACTAGCGTCCTGCATAACATTAAAGCTACCCATCCAATAACTCGCGGATATCTAAAGACTCGCAAAGCTAACGCTAAGAGTCCAGGTGAGAATATCCCCACAACTAGCGGGCACCTTAAACGCCGTAAGGAAGTTAAGGCTAATCTTAAAAACGAAATTGATGATGAAGTCAAGCCCAAAACTGAAACGGAGGTTGATTGCGATGTCAAGCCTAAAATTGAGGTTGTCGAAACAAAAAAGAAAAGGGCCAGAAACCCATCGAAAAAGGGACGCGGTCAAAAAAAGCAGAAAAAGGGCAGAAAATGGTCCGATCAAGTCCTGAAATACCTTTGCTCGATTTGTAATGAAAAGAAGTATAAGTATAGACGGAATAAAATCAGACACGAGAAGTATGAGTGCAACACTGGTCCCCAGTTTACTTGTGGCGAATGTGGGAAAAGATACTCCCAGAAAAAGACCTTGGCCATGCATGTTATACGTAAACACATTGCGAAAACAGAGAAAGTTGAAAATAACGCATAGATATTTTTTTATTTACATTTGTTGTTTTTTGATATTCTTTTTTTTTTACTTTTTCTACTATTTTGTTAGTTAAAACATGAATTGTTAAGAACATCGTTTCAATTAACATGAATGTTAAATATACTCAAGTATATTGATGATCTCATATATAAGTTAATCACAATTTAAGCTATGGCTAGTGAGCTAGTTTGTGGATTACTTTTGTTTTTGATACTCAATAGTTTTATTACTTTAGGATATGATTAGATCCTGTTGTATCTACTTTGTTTATTGGGTACTTTTTTTCTAATTTTAGCTTGCATGGTCATTCAACACTGAAATCTTTTTAGGGTTTCGTACCTCAAAAAGAAAAACGGAAAGTAGGATCACTTTGTTGTCTGTCTGTCTATTTGGCTGTCCATCTGTCTGTCTGTCTGTCCGTGCATCTATCTGTCCGTCTGTGCATCTGTCTGTCCGTCTGTCTGTCAAGAAAACCTATAGGGTACTTACCGTTGACCTAGAATCATGAAAGGCAGGTATATATATCTTATAGCACAAGTAAAGGTAAAAATCCGAAAACCGTAAATTTGTGGTTACATGACAAAAAAAAAATTAAAATGTGTTTCAATTTTCAAAGTAAGATAACTATACCAAGAGGGGTATCATATTATAAAGGGGCATTTTAAAACAGATTTTTACTTATTGTTTTGCATAATAGTTTTTGATTTATCGTGCAAAATGTCAGCAAAATACCCGAGTACGAAACCCTCGGCGCGCGAGTCTGACTCGCACTTGGTCGGTTTTATATTTTTTTCACTTTTTCTTCTATTTTGTTAGTTAAAACATGAATTGTTCGAAAATCATTTTTTTTTTAATAAATTTAGGCAGGTACTCACACATAAGTGCCATATAATCTCAATTAAGTTACTTTTGTTTACTAGTCGATAGTTTTATTATTTTAAGGTCAACTTGCACACAAATGTAATACTGTCACTTTTTTGCGGTTGCCAAAAACAAGCTTTAAAAAAATTGTTAAATCAAGTTGAATAGACCTTATGATTATGATAAAATCACGTTATAGCTACTTTATTACTTTTTTTCTATTTATTGCTTGCATGTTTTCAAAAATAGAGTACATAACTGAGAAACAAATCAGAGAAAGTTAAAGATAGTACAGATATTTTTTTTATTTACTTTTTATATTATTTTACTAGTTAAAGTTAATACATGAATTGTTAGGATCATTTCAAAAATAAATGTTTCAAATATATACTGAAGTGCAATACATACCATGCCATTGTTCAACAACTAAGTTAGTGCTGTGAGCTAGTTTAACTCTTGGTTTTAATAGTTGATAGT